>NW_013665611.1:1837880-1839070 GCF_000517525.1 Limulus polyphemus
AATAGCCCACATTTTACTGTCGTTACGATTCTGAGCGACAGCACCATTTTAGACGCGTGTTTTCTAAGGGTTTAGACCTGACATTGGACGGTGTCATTCGCGATGGTGACACTGTCCAACTTGATTTTATTTTTATTTTTTTACGAGCTACTGGCCTTTTTAATTCTATTTGAGTCTTTTATCACATTGTTTGCACATTGTCTAGTTTTTAATCGATTAATCTTTACATTTTATTGAATTTTACCTTTAAAGATTTTTACCGTTGTTTGGCGCAGGGAGACATGTTGCTTTGCGCCAAAAAAAGTGCCAACCAACCATCAAAAGCTAGAGAACAACGGTTTCAGAATCACAGTTTTTGTTTGCTTGTTTAGATGATCCCAATTTTAACTTCCGAGATGGTTATGGTCGTGGTGGAGACTGCACGCAAAGCGCTACGTTGACTGTATTGGAGCTGAACTTGACAGCGTAGCTTTATTTATTTATTTTGGTGGTATAGGGGGAGGCATATGCTGCGATACACGTACTGATTTGTTCATTACTAGGAACTGCTCTATTAAGCATTAGCTGTACTGAATAAGGTCAAGATCTTGACAATAACTGCCAGGGCTTTCGTTGGTGCCATTAGACCTAATTTTATTTATTGCCTATGTTGAACAAAAACTATTTCGAGAATGAACTGACCAGCATTTTAGTCAGACCTCAAACTAAAATAGCTCATCCACTTCATACGTCTGATACATTGGATCAGCTGGGAAACGTCATAGAGAGAGAGAGAGAACTAAGAAACATTTCTCACAATTCTATTCCATGATATATTAAAAGTTTGAGAGTTATAATTTAACCTCTTGCCACACGTGCCAATAACATAGTCCTGCGATGGTTTTATTGTCTTGAAATTTTTACATGTTCTACAGTGATTCCTATATGCTGAATCCGAACGTGATATCCATTTTTCTCCATTACGTACAGATTTTTTCACAAAACGTCATAATGCAATACATAAAAGAAAGACCACGACACGTAGTTTTGAGATTAAACGAAGTAGATTTCACAAAAAAATCAGTATGAATGAGAATGCATATTCGTTTGACGTCAATATTCTTCCCTTTTATTTAGTTTGTTTGTATTTTTGTTAACAAAGATAATAAAAAATGTTCATTGTGGTAAAACGAAATAATAATTTGATCTGT
>NW_013665611.1:1839481-1841271 GCF_000517525.1 Limulus polyphemus
AACAAAGATAATAAAAAATGTTCATTGTGGTAAACGAAATAATAATTTGATCTGTGTAGGAGTTTTTTTTCTTCCCGATTTGTAAAAAAATCCTTACGTGATAGAAAAAAAATTAATATTATTTCTGAATCTACGTAGCTGAATTATCGAAATTCTGTTACTAAAACCAAAATAACTTTTATGAAATAATTTGTAAATCTTTAAGTTACTTTATGTGCCCCCTAGTGGCACAGCGGTAAGTTTGCGGACTTACAACGCTAAAAAACCCAGTTTCGATATCCGTGTTGGGTAGAGCACAAACAATCCATTGTGTAGCTTTGTGCTTAATTACAAACAAGCGTTACTTGATGTACTGATGTGATAAATGCTCTTACCCAATTTTCTTCTTTGAGTTGATATCTGTATATGCGTGAGATGCAGAGATGAATACACATATATAAAATATTTCATTTGCTGAATATAAATAAAATTCAGTATTTATTGAAATCGGGTTTTTTTCTCTGCCACTTTCTTATGGGGATTGTTTCACTTTACCGACCTTGCTTAAAAACCTATGACGAGACAGTAGTGAATGTTATAAGTTGTATTTTGTGAAGTGTTGAGAAGAATTGGTTCATTATTTACGATGAGTCTTTGAATGGTTGTAATATATGTTTTTAGGAAAAAAAAATACTGATGGAAACAAACTTTTCAGATAATATCAATCAAAATTACAGGTTTCAAGAAAAATCCCGAGGTAAATAAAAAGCTTGAGTAGATTTTCGCAGCTTCTGTGCTAGACAGTTGAAATTACTATAATTGATATCCTCATCCTCTAAGCTTATGTTTGGATTGATTGTTCAATACTTTAACGGCCTTCAAATGGAGATGGAAATCAACTATAAGTTAAATTAGAGCAATTTCTTGGATTCACGAATAAACTGTAACTTAATATTTATTTCATCGGTGTCTGGCCCGGCATGGCCAGGTGGTTAGGGCACCGACATGGCCAGGTGGTTAGGGCGCTCGACTCGCAATCTGTGGGTCGCGGGTTCGAATCCCCGTCCCACTAAACATACTCGCCGTTTCAGCCGTGGAGGCGTTATAATATGACGGTCAATACCACTATTCGTTAGTAAAAGAGTAGCCCAAGAGTTGGCGGTGGGTGGTGATGACTAGCCTTCCCTCTAGTCTTACACTGCTAAATTAGTAGCCCTCGTGTAGCTTTGCGCGAAATTCAAAAACAAACATTTGTGTCTATTGGAAAGTTGGAACAATAGATAATATATAGATAGATGATCTGAAACTGGCTCCTTCTTTAATTCTTCTTATATATATATAAAGAATAGTTTAGAAACAACATAATATTCATGATATACTTAGAAGAAACATCGTTGGTTCAATATAGGCGTGTAATTCAATTTCCTTATGAGAATACGGGGTGTTAATGTATAATGTGTATACCGACCGGAAGTCAGTGGAGGAGCACTATTGTAATTTATGATGAGAGACTGCATCTAGCGGAAATCCTGGGAAGAGAATCAATACCGAATGAAGATTATGGTGAAGAATGACGGACTGATGTGCCATGTTGTGTATGTAGTACATATTCTAGGTTAGCGTATTTTATCATGATTAACTACTTTCTTTCTTCAGTGCTAATATAGCAGTAGGAACCGCGGCAGGTTTCAAACTGTAAACAAGTGTTCGTTTGCTAAATCCAAATAAGGAGAAATGTTTGTTTGTTTGTTATGGATTTCGCGCAAAGCTACACGAGGGCTATCTGCGCTAGCCGTCCCTAATTTAGAAGC
>NW_013665611.1:1841392-1842532 GCF_000517525.1 Limulus polyphemus
CCCCACGGCTGAAAGGGCGAGCATGTTTGTATACAATAACCTTACCAGGTGTTACAATAGGAAATTATTAGTAGTGTGTGATTTGGTAAGTTATTTTAACAAAAGATGTTTTTTGCACACGTAGGGGAAGGATTAATAAAGACTGTTGACCCTCATAATACACAGTTGGCTCTAATTCCGAGAAAAAAAAATGGTTTTACCATTTGATCTATCTACCAGCTCAATTTTCTAGACGTTTACGCTGCAATATAGGAAAAGTCTGTCAAGCGTTACGTAACGATTTGTAACTTAGACCTACTATAAGAACCGTAACGAACTTAATCATTTTATTATTCATATCAAGAAACTCCAACTGTCAAGAAATTCAGAATAAGTTCAAAAGAGGAACAATATGTTGAACATAGATATATTGTAAACTTGAAAACATTTTAATACTGACTAGCAGAGGTCAAAGTAAGAGAAGTTAGCAATTTCTTTAAAGAACAAAACTATATACGGTTTCAAACTTGATTTATACTTTGCCTAACATCTGGATATATTTTGTTTGTTTTTAGAGGTAAAGTATCTCAGTAACTGTAACAATGTTTTGGATCCCAGTAGGAGCTCAGACCACAGGAACACATCTTTTATTGAGTGAAGCCACATGAAGGGCTCAGACCGCTAGGTCTATATCTAGGATTGCAACAGCTAGGAGGTACTTTCTTTTCGGTGTTTGAAGTATACTATGAGATAAGACATTAGGAAGACATGATTGTTTCTGGTGCTCGAGTCGCTGTATGGACTAATATCGTTAAAGCGTAGAAGGTTTGTTCTTCTCTGTAGCCTTTTGGGGCCTAGTGGTTACCGTGCCGGATTAGGTATCTGTTCCCGTTCCGTTACCTCAAAAGAAAAAAATTGCGCTCTGCACTTAGAGGCGTAGGCGTGTTATAAGGGTGACAGCCAAGTCCAACTATTCAGTCACACAAAGAGCTGATAGATGCAGTTGACTAGCTGCCTTCCCTTCAAAATTAGGGACGACTAGCGCAGACAGTTAACCGTTAGATGTTGCCACTGGTTAAGCTTTCGCACGGTTACGTTTCCGTTTGTTAATTAATTTTCCGTAACTTCGTTCCGACGAAACTTTAGCGACACAAGTCCTTT
>NW_013665611.1:1842542-1846743 GCF_000517525.1 Limulus polyphemus
GTCTCTCTCTGACTGCAGTTCAATTACTCATTACCTACACACACACATTGTCTCGTCACGTTGTCACCATCTTATATATACCAAACTACCCTATATCTAGTAAATGCTAGGGCATTCACGAAGGTTCGAGAGAAGTGGCGTGACACTAGTCACGTGACCTCGCTGACGCAACAGCACGAACATCTACCTCTTATAACTTGAAATTAGTCAGTTCAAAAAACGACGGCTAGTACAGACAGCCTTTAAGTAGTTTTGTGCGAATATTCAAAACAAATCAACCAACTGTATTATTTGAGATGGATTACAGGCTTTTGCTTCTAGATGATATAGTCATAACTAAAAGAACGTAACGATATATTGTGTTGACCCAAATGTTCAGACTACTTGAAAACTAAACCTCCTGCTCAGATACGCTTGGGACTGAGCATAGTAAGTGGATAATGCTGGGAAACCAGTTAAGTTTTAATATTTTATTACTCTGGGAAAGATAGTTCTTTTTCGCGGAAAGAACCTTATTTCGTATTTTGCCTCTTTTTGTCGTCTTTAAAATAATTAATTAACTTTTAGTTAATTAAATGTCGATAACATAAGTTAATAGTTCAGTTGTGCCAGGACGAGTTGCATAGACTTGCCTTTAAGTTTTTACGTCAGTAGGTTCTCTGGATCTGGTAGTTTTTTGGTTTTTTTTTGTGTCGATTATCTTGCACGTGATGAATAAACCCATAAATGTTACAAAATATAAAATGCATGATACAACCAAACAGACTCTATAACAATATTGTATATTAAGTTGTATTTTATTCCGTAAAAAAATAAATGATTTAAAGGTTAGTGTGCCCAGTTCACTCAACAAGTTAGGATTTTCTTCTACGTCTTCGCAGTCTTTTCGTTGCTAAAATGACTCGTTATTATTACCTAAACGATCTCGATTATTTACCCTTCTCGGTATACACTTTGAAATGAAGATCGAACATACACATGTAAATACAATTTCCGGACAAGATGGGATGATTAAGGAACAAACTTAATGGAGTTGCCATCAGACATCTAGTTTTTTTTTTTTATTGCAAGCTTTCATTCCCTGTACCGGTGTCGTCCGTTCAGTTAAGCCTTATGACAGAATCAAATTTTAAATTGTATAATAATACTAGATTATACTTTAATAAAGTTTGTTTAAGAGCAAAACTGGTCGAATCCCGAATTTTAGCGTTATAAGCTTACCGCTGAGCAACCACTGGAGGAGAGACTTTATATCAAATTAAGGCTCGCATGAAATAACAATCAAGCGAAACCATTAAACTTTTAGTGTCCGAAGCAATCCATCCCACTAATAAAAGAACATAATTAAATTTTAGTTTTGTCAGGTATGTGGAGAATATTCATTGACCTAAACTGAATTTCAGTCATTAGGCTCGAGCCCTGCGTTCTGTTGCTATAGCAGCCGTATCCACGGCTTCTAACGTCGGAGGTGAAGTAATCACTGTAAATGGTTTTTCGCAATGCAAGTACAGTGCTCAGGAAGAAACGAAAATTATTGGCATTTATGGCAGGAAGTATCAGTGAAGAGTGTTACAACCTGGGGACATAATCAGAAGGTTACAACATCAGAACTCTGCGAGTAGTACAAAAAAAAACAACAACAGAGAAATATGGTGTCTTGATGAAATTAAATATTAATAGGCAAACCATTGATTTGTAATTTCAAAAGTAGAATATATAACAATATACTATAAATATGGGTTTAAAAGAAAAGAATAAAGTAATGCCGTGGACAAAAACTGAGTATTTACATTTAAACATAAGACTCAGTAGTTCACACACACGAAATAATTTGTGGTTGTTTTTGTTTCTTTGTATTAAAAAAATTGAAGTGTTTTGTCAAAAATGGATAAAAGGAACTATTATTGATTGAGTAAGCCTGGCATGACCAAGTGGTTAGGACGCTTGACTCACAATCTGAGAGTCGCGGGTTTGAATCCCACCAAACATGTTCGCCCTTTCAGCCGTGAGGGCGTTATAATGTACTGGTCAATCCCAATATTCGTTGATAAAAGAGTAGACTAGCTGCCTTCCTTCTGCTAAAGTAGGGACGGCTAGCGCAGATAGCCCTTGTGTAGCTTTGCGCGAAATTCAGAACAGACCAAATCATTGATTGAGTAGACAAATAAAAGGAAGTTGTATCCTCTGTGATCTTGGAGTCAAAACGGAAGTATCATTATGTAACTAGGTAAATGGAAGATCTGTCTTCCATATTCATGTAATAGAAAAGGAAGTATTATTTACTTGTCCTTTTATTGAAAACGGAAGTATTACCGAGTAGATAGACGGAAGCATACGATAACACCAAACTTATCTAAGCCTTTTAAAATACCATATGTAATCAAGAATTATGGTAAGGCTCCAGCTATTTCTAACTCTTCACTGTTAATCCTCGACCATCTTACAGAACAAAAAAGTGTATATATATTATTTCTGTGCATATTGTTCTTGCAGCTGTTGACGAGGTACCTGGATTACTCCAAAACCATAGTTTAAATTATTTACGCCAGTTGTGTACAAACATTAAGTACAATGGGGAATAATGCTTTAGCAGTTTGATACGATGAGATAATAACACGACTTTACATAATTTTGAAAGCTGGTTGCTTTAACTGAAAGTCTCAACGCTTGTTGTTTTAACTGCAACTCTAAACGCTGGTTGTTTAAACTGCAACTCTAAACGCTGGTTGTTTTAACTGTAACTCCACTTCTGAGCTTGTTAAGCGAGCTGTATTACATCTCAGTAAATCTTAGTTGGAAAGTTACTAAAATCATTCTGTTAAACAGTTGTTCTATTGGGACAATGTTGACTAACGTTTTACAAATATCTAAATCATCATCATGTTACAAATTATTAGTAAAGTACTGTCACACTTGCTAGCCTAAAATAAAATACAGGTGATTGCATTTTATAGGAATATTGTTGTTGTTCTTTTTTTTCACAGTTCGACGCAGGATCGATTATAGTCTTTGATGCTGTTGAACAATTGATTAGATGTTGAGATCTATACACCTACCAAAATATCAAGTTAAAATTCGATTTTCTTTTGCTTTTTCTCTTTTATTCGAGTGTCGACTATTAAAAAAATTTCAATGTTTGTGTCTGTTGTTTGTAGTAAAAACATCCGAGAAGTACTTGATTGTATTTACTTGTTTTAATTTATCTTAGAATAAATTATCTAATTTACCTATTCTTTCCACAATAGAAAGGAGAGATACAAACATTATGATAGATGATTGTTTCTAACGCCTCAGCAAGGATACTCTGTCTTTTGAAGTATATACGAGTAAGTAACCATTCAACGAAGACTTAAATCTACAGGAGCGGTTTTATTTATTTATTCACGAAATCTTTAAATCAGACGCTGAAAAAAAAGCCTAGGCGAAAGAATAATCAAGAGTGTACGCACGAATTAAATGTTTATTTGACAACTGCTTTAATAATTTCATCATTCTGACCGTTAATGTGCGCGAAAATTGTAAACTGAATATGTGTTTTCTACGTATACATTTGTAGATAAGTAATTTGCAAGTTATTTTGTATCTTCGAGGAAGACTAATATAATGTAAAATAAGGTAGTAATGTAAATATTAAATGTAGCATGCAGTTAGGCACAACTGACATCTGACAAGAACGTTGTAAGAAAAAATTGAGATAAAAACACTAACGATAATATTAAACTTAGCAGAAGAACAAACACTTCGGAATGTCGTTGTAAAAGGAACAAATATAATTTAATGAGAATTATCGTAAATTAACTGGTGGTATTAAATTTGGTAACGAAGCAAAACAGAAGCTTGGAAAGGATATTGTGGAGGAAGATCCGTATCATAGTTATAATGACAGTAAATGTAGCAGGATGTCACTATGGATGCCTTAAGGAAGATCGAGATTAGATTGATGTGAATAAAACTAGGGGTTATGTAGCAATATAGATCTCTTCATACCTGTTACTGCAGCGTTAGCGCACGTGGAATGTATGATATGGTTTGATTTTCCTTGCATGCATTTATTTCTTTGTGTGGTTGTGCAGAATTGACAGAATTTCATTGACAACAGGAGAGTCTACTCCTGATGAGCTCTTCTTCTAAGAGATGTTGAGTGTTTGTTTTTGTTTGTTTTTAATTATGCACAAAGCTACACAAGGGCTATCTGTGCTCT
>NW_013665611.1:1847614-1849242 GCF_000517525.1 Limulus polyphemus
CCACGGGTATCGAAACCCGGATTCTAGCGTTGTAAGTCCGCAGACATACCGCTGTACCACTGGGGGGCAAGAGATGTTGAGTGAATTCTGCTATTCTCCTACACTTTTTTTTCTGCTGTGTGAATTTCGTACGTTTTATCACACATACATACGTATATGCAAGCATGCGAGTGTGACCTATAGGTGACCAAGCATGCGAGTGTGACTTATAGGTGACAAAACTTGTTTTATTTCTAATAGAAAAACAGATTAACGAGTTCGTAATAACTTATCACCACTGACCAAGTTTGCAGAAATAACTTTTCCCAGTCTTTACAAAGCATTTGAGATGGGATTTTTTGTATTGTGTTTTAGGGCAACTTACCTTAGAGATCCCATTAAAGATTTAGCGTGATAATAGGTTAGTATCTTTGAAAACATCAGAAAATATCTTCATGTTTAAATACTGAATATACACAGTTGAATTTACAAATTTGTCTCCATGTGTATACATGCATAAGGAAACTGTAGGAGTTGATACTACAACGAAGAAAAAATGGGAGCGTTAGAATACGTTATTATGAAACGAGCAGTGGTTCTCTAATGTAATGATTTGAGGGGGCGCTGCATACGAGCTAGGTTTCGTGCTTGTGATGTCGCTAGCGTGCGAATCTCTTCTCTCGTAAACACGGTGTAGCCGCGAGGAGTACGGTAAGACGAGTGGAGAACAGAGCGTCTAAAAGGGCGCCGAAGATTTTTTCCCTTACGATTTCAAAATGCGAAAATTTTTCTGTGGATCAGGGGTTTTCAAGAAGAAAAGGCGTGATCAGGTAAAATGCCGTAATTTTCTGCCTAATCTGTTTATTTAAGTTGTAGTTAATCCACAAGCTTAGAGCGTGGCAACTGGTGAAGTACATGTGGCTATTGGGGGCGGTAACACTTTTCATTTAAGTGTTTAGATTTCATGCTTTTTAAAGGATGATTCGAGGAAGTGCATGTGATGTCATGTTATTAAATTAAAACTAAACAAAAAAGTTCATATAACACGTGTTTGTGGAACTGTATCAGTGCGTAGTAACGAACTAAAGAAATTATGTGAATTTCAGTGTAGGAAGATTGCTTTTTCTGTGCAACATTTTAAGCATCCTGTTTCTTAAAGTTACTGTGTATAGATGCAAGTTGTTATACATATCGTATATTAAGTATCACAGCTGTGTGTACAGTGATAGGTGCGAGTGTTAAACGTCTTCGTTGACGGGTTTTCTGTGTCATACGTGTACACGCAGTGCTCTCAGTTCAGGGCCAGTATTATAGGAAAGTTTACACAGTCTGTAAGCTAATATATTTCCTTTCGTGGAAATATCTTAACAAGTGTTATTCTTTACCGACTTTTTTTCTTTTGTTGACGGTGGATTTTTTTGGAGCTTTTAGGATTCAGCGTAATATTATTAATAAAAAAGAAGATCATACTCTTTAAAATTCATAATAAAGAGAAATAAAGTTACAATATTGTTTTTGTTTGTTTGTAGTGAAGCACAGAGCTACACAATGGGCTATATGTGCTATATCGTCTACAAATATTGAAACTCATTTTTTTGCGGGTCGCGGGTTCTAATCCCCGTCAAACCAAACATGCTCGCCCTTTCAGC
>NW_013665611.1:1850195-1874168 GCF_000517525.1 Limulus polyphemus
GGAAAGATACTCGTAAAGCAAGATAGTACGACAATGAAGAACCAGAAGGCACACTATTTCGAAGAAGAGAATCTTCAATGTTTGCCGTAGAACGGATAAACTCGCACAGCAGAGCATTTAGGGCAGAAATGTATTCCAAAGCAATCCCCCAAACTGACTTCGAATAACGTCCTAAGGTTATGAAAGATAACCCTTTGACCCAATACGTCATCGCGATGAAGATGGTCATATTTACTTGTACCATTAACAAGATAATATACAAGGACTGACGATGACGAAGGCTCATATATGAAATGTTCACTAGCTTCCAGGCACACTTTATAAACAAAGTTATTTTTTAATGGAAAAAAAAAGCTGAAGGAACTGGACTTAAAACAATCCTATTCAATCACATATTTGTCAAGTACCTTTATGCCTTTATCTGCTTGAACGAAATAAATGTCCACGTACACAAGAGTCTATGGAAAGATTTGAATAAAAGTGTGACATATATTAACGTCGGTACCCTTATCAGAATCTCGTTATCATCGCAGTTGCGGAGCTGGGCAACAATGCGTAATTATGACCAACAGATTCAAATTGCTTCAAGAGCAGCAAGCGACCGAGAAATCTGTTCTGATATCATAATATGATTATCTCTCTCTTTAAAAAAAATTAAAATTACTTCTTTTTGTTGAACATAACATTCAGACAACGAGGGGCCGTTTTGTCCTGCAAGGTTGTCCCTGCACATCCACCTTTGAGTACAAATTAAAATTACTTTTTTTGTTGAACATAACATTCAGACAACGAGGGGCCGTTTAGTCCTGCAAGGTTGTCCCTGCACATTCACCTTTGAGTACAAATTAAAATTTAATTCCACTCTTTATTTTCAGATATTTATAGATTCACCTTTTAAACTTATGTAAAGTTCTGGCCTTCACTACTACCAGCAACAACTCATTTCTTAACCACCCAGCTAGAAAATTAAAACTATCTTAACTGGAGCCTAAACTGTTTTCTCCAAATCTTGAACTTGTGTCCTTTCTATTATATTCATGCAGAATATGTGCCATATCAGGTGTCAAAGACTAATATAACGGGTATGCTACAATATGACCAAAGTAATCTGTTTATTAAAGGATATCAATAAATACTATTAGCAAATTGTATTTAGTAAAGAAACTGTATGTCATAAAAAATAAAATAAAGGATATCAAGTAACATCATATCAATCAAGTAACGGAAGGACTAATACTTAAATAGTTACAACAACAACAACTGCCTCATAATAACAAAGTATGTGTAAGTCACCAACTATTATTGGATTTAAAGATTGTCCAATTTTGTAATCGCTTTTCTTCGGATCAGAAAAGCGTTTGAAAAGAAAATTGGACCAATTTCGTGTCAGCTTGTTGATTAAACCTGTTAGCCTGTATTTGCGATGACTTCTAAGCACTGTATAAATAAAAATAAATTCATTTTTGAACATCTCTCAATTTCAAACTAAATTATTCCGCATGCTAACCAATGTTGAATATATTGATTATACAACAGGGCTTTCCATATAAAGTTGGAGCTTTTTCATATTGTTTTAGGAACAATATTTTGTTGTCAAATGTAGAGCCATAAACCAGTTGCCATATATATATATATTCAAAATTTTATTAACGTTTGTAAGAAAACAAACTGAAACGTTTTAAGTTAAATAAATGTAAATGCTCAAACTAAGCCTAGTTGTAATTTGATCATTTTATGGTTGTGTCTTATGGAATATTTTTTAAAGAAATCTAGGGATGAAAAAATAACTTGTAGTACATTGTTTGTCTAATATGTTATCATTTTTCTTTTTGGAAAATAGTTTGACATTTTTCACGAATTAAAATGCAAAGCACGAATGTTTCTGGAGCTTGATCTGATTTTCGCGTGTATTGATTTTCTCTCTAATATATCGTAACATTAATGGTCATAAAAATCTTGAGCACTAGCGGCTACAAGTGGAACCAGATGGAATGTTAATCTAATACGTGTATAACACTGGTTTTCAGATTTAGAATGTTCTTCATTTTAAAGGGTCTTGCTCCATTATAAGGGTGTGTTTATACTCCTCGAACAACAGTTATATAAGTGTGATTATTATGGAAAACACGAACAATTTTAGCGTTGTCGAATTTTGTTTGTTCGTTTTGTTGTTAAGGTATTGAAACCTGATTTTTACTGTTAGTAAGCCACAGGGGTTATCAAATGTAATAAATACTAACTCTTGTAAATTTAGAGTGAGTGAAGGATGAAATCCATGTGACGGAAAACCACAAGTCTGGTAAACCCCCGCTTCTTTCTTCCGTTTATTTTAATTTTTTTCGTGTATCTCAGTGTTAGCTCTTTTTCTTGTATCTTGAGAAACAAGTAAATAAAATTTTAAAGAATTTTTCTTTGAACGTCTAATAATCGCATTTTCCACAAGACTTCTAATAACACTAGTTTTCACTATTGAGGTATAAAAATTAGGCCCTAAGAAAAAAACCTTTTAGCATTTCCACTGTATTAAAGGAATATCTTAAGTCTAGTAAGATTAAAAAATAGAAGCTAATATACCACATTTTTCGACGTCTGTAATAACAGTTTTTAGTCCTGATTAGGGCTGTTGTCCAGGTGAAAGAGATAAATTTTGCTCTAAAACTGAGGACTGTCGACGTGTTTATCTACATCAAACATGCACAAAACTTGCGCGTTTAGCTTACTCAGACTGAAGACAGGTAATCGTATTTATCTACAATAAACAAGTGCAGTCGTGTTTGTCTAAAACAAACATGTACGAAACTCGCGCGTTTAGTTCACTAAGACTGAAGATTGTATCAGTCGTGTTTGTCAAAAACAAACATGCACGAAACTCGCGCGTTTATTTCATTAAGACTGAAGCAGTCGCGTTTGGCTAAAACAAACATGCACGAAGCTCGCGCGTTTAGTTCAGTAAGACTGAAGACTAGCAGTTGTGTTTGTCTAAAACAAACGTGCACGAAATTCGCTCGTTATGTTCACTCAGACTAAAGATTGTTTCTCTGGATCAGGATTTAGATCCTTTTGTCATGATCTGGGAAGGTCAGGCACTATCGAAGACCTCTTCCTCCCTCCTCACAGTTGTTTTAATCATCGTGTAATATACACCATCGTGTGTGATAAATATTAAACGAATTATATGCGAGGGTTGTGCACCGTTTATAGCCTTTAGTTACAACAACCCCTTTCAAAGCCATGTCCATTCATACACCACGTATAGCATTATGTATCCGAATATACATTTCTTCACTTGATGTGTACAGTTCTACACGTGACAAACAGTTCCGTATATCGCGACACATTCATTTAATCAATTCATGACAAGAGTATTAGACATAAATACCGTAGTTAATACTTTTATTATTAACTAGTTATATGATACTTATATTTAAAGTCTGGAATTAGATGACCTGTTGCTACTCTTAAAGTATATATTAACTGGGAAGAAGTACTTGGACATATAGCGAAACAGTGAAGTCAGGAACTTATTCAGATTTTTCTTCAAATAATTAGTTGAGCTATGTATGCTCCTCAGTAGCACAGCGGTATATCTGTGGACTTACAACGCTAGAATCCGGGTTTCGACACCCGTGGTGGGCAGAGCACAGATAACCCATTGTGTAGCTTTGTGCTTAACTTAAAACAAACAAACAAATTGTATGTATATGTGTAAGAAAATTGAACTTGTGCTTCTTGGTACTTTATATGCCATAGTGAGTATCGAGTGTTGTATTGGTTGTAATTGTCTTTTGATTAGAGCTGGTGAGATGTTTATCCATGCTGGACTGGCATATTCTATTATTGGTTGTATGTATTGTTTGTATATTTTAATAATGTTCTGGTGAAGTTCCTGAATTGTTACCTGACAGGCTCTTGACATAATTTGCTCGTCTCTACACTTTGGTTTGAATCTGCTTAATATGGCTTTTCCAATTTAATTTAGAGTCATATGTGATACCTAAAACTTTAGCTGACGTGACAGTCTGGAGAAGAGTTCCATTCATACAAATTTCTGATGGGTTTCTTAGCACTTTTGTTCTTTTCGAAAATAAGACTGTTTGTGTTTTAGGGACGTTGATTTTAATTCTATGTTTTTGGCAGTACTCTTCTGTTTGATTTAATACGGGTTGTAGGTTTGTGGCTGCTATTGACGGTGTTGGAGAGCTCTTCCAAACTACCACGTCATCTGCAAATTGCGAACTGAGGCAGCAATTTGCGTTTGTCAATGGCTTGTCGCTTACATGTATGATGAATAAAATGGAGCTAACCTCCCTTCCCTGGGGAACACCTGCTTCTGGAGTAAAAAAATCTAAGTAGGTGCCTCTCACATTAATTCTACATTTCCTATTGACCAAAAAGTTAGATAGCCAGCGAATAATGCCTCGCGGTAGGTCCATCTGATACATTCGGAACCTGAGACCATTGTGACATATTCAATTAAAACTTTTGGTGATTATTTCTGTTAATCTGACTAAATGGTCAGTCGTTTGCCGAGACTTCCTGAAGCCGTTTTGTACTTCAGGTAATTTTGAGTTATTCTTCAGAAATGTATTTAGTCTATTACTATTCGTTCTAAACATTTTCCTATACAGCTGGTCAGGCTGATTGGTCGGTAGTTTTCTGGTTTATTCCCTGGTTTTCCTTCTTTGAGGAACATGAGAATATTTGCATGCTTCCAACAGACTGGAATGTACTCCGCTTTAAAGGATAGGTTAAAAAGTGAAGTTCGGTGGTCAAACAATACCCGAGTGCCTTTTTTGAGTAGTATGGTCTATATGTCATTGTCTTGTGGAGCTTTGTTTTTGTTTGTTTAATTGCTGTAATGACTCGTGTTTAGGTGGTGTAATTGGGTACAAAGCTTTTTTTGTTGTCTTGGTCTTTTTGTATGCTTAGACTGTTGTGTGTGCATACTGGAAACGAGAGAACGGATAGCGTTTGATTTTGTGCGATATCTTCCTTTACATTATTAAAGTGATAATGATTATGTCTGGATCGTTGTGTGTTTGGAATGTATTCTATAAGTTGTTTTTGAAAACTTCGGCTTTTTTTTTTCTGTACGCTTCTATGTGCTGTGTTGTTATTATATGTTATTGTGGGATATGTTTTTTTGTGACTGTTTGTGTATTGTTTTAAGTGTTTCCAGAATAGTTTGGGATCACTTTAATCATTTAATTTTGCGCAGAAATTGTCTCATTTGTCTTGTTTTTGGGTTTTATTTCATTTTGTATTTTATTTTTCAATGTATTGATTACTGAGGACTGGCAGTTGTGTTTGTCTAAAACAAACATGCACGAAACTCGTGCGTTTAGTTCACTAAGGCTGAAAGCTGGCAGTGCTGGGTTTACCCTGACTACATGAGGCTCACAATACCTAGGGAGGAAGTTACAGTGAAACATGACTCAATAGTTTTCTTGACAGTGTAAACTGTTCATTATGAAACTGGATGTTCCGTTTTTATTTGAAGTTGTTTAATTCGTTATCTGCCTTTAGCTTCACTTCGCACAAAAATCGTCCAACGTTTAGAAAATAAGAAATTCAGTAAAGTTTCAACCGGTCATAAAAGACTTAATTTGGGCTCATTCATTTGTTTTTTCCGGGTATACTTCCTTGAACAAAGTAAATAAAATAAGATGAAGAGTAGTAATTGAAATGCTTGTCTTAATTGGGCTTATTCATTTGTTTTTTCCGGGTATACTTCGTTGGACAAAGTAAATAAAATAAGATTAAAAGTAGTAATTGAAATGCTTGACTTAATTGGACTTATTCAAATGTTTTTTCCGGGTATACTTTGTTGGACAAAGTAAATAAAATAAGATGAAGAGTAGTAATTGAAATGCTTAACTTAATTTGGGCTCATTCATTTGTTTTTTCCGAGTACACTTCGTTGGACAAAGTAAATAAATATAAGATGAAGTGTAGTAATTGAAATGCTTGCATGAGAGATGTGTAAAAGAGTCTAAAAAAATATACGTCAACCAAAGGTATATCAAAAAATGCGCTAGAGCTGCTTCAGAGGAACTTAGGACTTGATCATTCAAATAGTTTTATTTTATAATAATTGGTATATTCTTAAAAAAAGATTACAACTGAGAGAGGTTTGCATAAAAAAGTATTTACTATAAAACTTATACTATTATAATTTGCAAAAAATATTTCCCAGCAAAATGGAAATCTTGAGGAATTATCGAACAATTTTGACTTAAACTATTAGTATAATAGGTTCAATATATATCAGAGAGGATAGAACATCTTTTGAATATTTTAATTTTAAAAGAATTTATACTGTTATAAAGTTAGTTCTTATAGGCTGTTGAATTTAAGGTAACCATATAAAAATGTGAAATACTCTTACTGAAATTCATTTTAAAGAATCCATTTTTAAATGTTGACTCACGTCCAGTTGCTGGAAATGGCAATCCTCACTCTGCGACCATGGATGCACTGTAAAAGTGACGATCATAAGAGTAGCCCAGGAGTTAACGATGACTGTTGAAAATCAGTCTACTTTTCCTCTAGTGTATGAGCTCAAAATTATGGACTGTGCGCAGATAGACCTTTTGTAACTTTGCGAGAACTTCTGAATAAAACAACAACAAACAGATTTATTCTTCACATGGAGACGAATCTGCAAACATAAATCACCGCTGTTCTATCTTACTCAATTATCCTGATGTTGGTAAAGGACAATGATGCGTGACACTTGGTTTTCAATTGGACTGTAAACTTGGTTTTATAATTTTATAGCATTCTGAGAGGGTATAAACTGAGGCGGGGCAGATTTCGTTCTTAGTTTTTACTTTTATAAAATTTCAAATGTATAGTGATTATTATAAAAACATACATTCATAAGCTGAATAACATGCAAGTTTATGTTGTGTCATCTTAACATATTTTATATGAAAGGATGAAATATATACACTTAGATTCATCATATCAGGTCCCCAGGTGGGTCAGCAGCAGGTTTAGGGTTTGTTTGTGTCAGAGCAAAGCCACATTGAGCTATCTGCTGTGTCCACCGCGGGAATCAAACTCCGGATTTTAGCATTGTAAGTCCGTAGATTTACTGATATCCCACGGGAGGATCACGTTTAGGGACACGAAACACTAAAATTCAGGGTTTGATTCTCTTTGTGAGCTCTCATGAAAACAGAGCCATGTACAAAATTATCAAAACTCTCCAACGGTTTGTTCATTTGTCTTAAATTTATCCAAATTTTCTTTTAGTTGTACTTTTTTACTCTTCGTATTGGGAAATTATGCCGTTGTAGGAACAACGTGGTCAAATGAAGTAAACCAAACACACCAAAGGCTTTCGTTGCAAGCTTTTTGTTTCAAATATTATTTTAGTTTACATTTAATATAAATTTAACACATTTTAATGAATAAAACTGTTATAACATTGGCTGATTCTGATTAATCTTAGAAATGATTAATAACGTTGGCTATTTCTGATTAATTTTAGAAATGACGTCGAATTCGGCTATTAATGTGTGTGTGTGTGTGTGTGTATG
Organism: Limulus polyphemus; assembly: GCF_000517525.1. Taxonomy (NCBI): domain Eukaryota; kingdom Metazoa; phylum Arthropoda; class Merostomata; order Xiphosura; family Limulidae; genus Limulus; species Limulus polyphemus. Next base: position 1,857,743 of record NW_013665611.1, read on the forward strand.
TGTGTTTTTGCGTGACAAGAAACTCCTTGCACAACTTGAAAAACTTATAATCATCGTACCATTATGTACAGTGGTTATAGGAAAAAGATAAATATGTTGGAGTCATTACTGGAAATATATGGATTTAGTAGTTCTTTTAGAGAATAAGTAAAATACACATGGAGCGAACCACAGAAATCAATATCGTTGTCTCATCGCAGTCCAGGTGTGAACAGTGCGCTTCAGTGTCCGCTAAACAAAGGTTTTATATATACACACTAAATAATCTTTCGTTATTCTTCAATTATAGTAAAGACATTCTTTTTGTAATTTACTCAATATGGACTGTATGGTCTCACTGTAATTGAAGAATAACGAAAGCTGACTATGATAAGTCACACATGGAAGGAGCTATTGATCTTTATGAGAAAAAAGAAGTTATTTTTGTAATTTACTCAACATGGACTGTATGGTCTCTTTCTCATAAAGATGATGTTTTTTCCATGTGTGACTTATCATAGCGAATGAGTTCAATACACTTTATGTATAAATTCAAGCCTATTCCACATAAAACAGACAAGAAGCTGTTTCGTTATTAAACACAAAGCTACACAATGTGCTATCTGTGCTGTGCCCACCACGAGTATCGAGACCCGAATTTTGGCGATGTGAGCCCTATGATTTACCGCTGAGCCACAAGGGAGCGGACGAGAAAGAGTAAGAGGACTCCAGTTTCTTCGTTCAAAACCACCAAAGAAACATGTTCCTTTACTTCGTCTTTATACAGGCAGTCTGAACGTTACTACTCTGAGCTATGATCATTTATTTGCTTTCCTGATAAAAGTTCAAACATATTGTTATCAAATAAGAAAAATTTTGGGATTACACACACACACAGATACAGTTGTTCATTTTTTTACAAATCAAGTACGTCTAATGACTTAGCTCGATTGATAACCATTGAAAAGTTTACCAAGAAAGTACTTGATTGCTACTAAACCTATGTTTTCTCCCCCTCCCTCCAGGCTTCACATTCCCACCCTTTTGTTAACATAAAGTTGGAGAGGTCTTTGTTGTTTTTTTCTAGAAGTTCGTGGTGTCACTACAGTATAGCGTCTATATCTGCTGGGGTGCACTTGTTCAGGACTTGCCTCACGATCCTTGTTTTTGTTCACGTACCAGTGAAAACGTCATGTTTAATTATGTACTCTCTTATCTACAAAATCTGCCTATAACACTATGCATATCTTTAATACTCTCTTATCTAAAAAATCTGGCGAAAACGCTATGCATATCTTTAATACTCTGTTATCTGTAGTGTTTTATGTTAAACGTTGAGTAAAGACTTGTGTTTTTATGTTATATATCTAACTTAGTTACCTCATTTCTCACTCAAGCCTCTCAATTCGCTTTTGCCCACGAAACACTTGAATACTTGATTACTATGTACCTCTGCTTGCTACCTGTGAAATACCTATACCCAGGAATAACAAAACAGTTTAAGAAAATCAGAAGATTTTTCAATCTGTATTAGTCTGACTAAAAACATGAAACGGTAGGACGTTTGTATCGGAGAAGTCGCCATCATCCAGATTCACTTGCATCATTCTGCCTTAACATTAACCAGTGCTTCTCCATTTCATTTGGCATGTGACACTGGTTGAGGAATGACTGAGAAATGAACCGATTCTACGATATTGTTTCTTCACCAGATGGAACAGCCCAAGTCCTAAAAAGGGTTCCCCAGTGGGAAAGCGGTAACTTTACGGACTTACAACGCTAAAACCCGAGGTTCAACTCCCCGCGGTGGACACAGCTGATAGCCCAATGTGGCTTTGCTCTAAAACAAACAAACTTAAAAAGAGGGTAGATGAATTGAAAGAGATGAGCTAAAGCTGGTTGGTATAGCCTTCCTTTGAAGATCAACTATAATCTGGATATTAGTCTTATCTCTGAGTTTCGCTTCAGTCGATGCCCATGATGATAATGATGGTGTCCATGTATTTGCTTTAGCAACATGCTACATTCTGGGTCCTGAATGTAAAACTCACATCTGTATCAATTCATAAACATATAATAATTCATTACTTAATGCTGTCCAGCACCTCAGTTAGACTCAAATGTGAATTTGAAATATTATCGTAGGTGAATTAAAATAACACGGACCTAGTATGCTGCCTGAAAAATAAATTTTCACCTTAATAGGGGGCAGTGTAAGTAATGAAGTTTAAAATCGAAACATCAAATAAAGTTATTTGGATGGAAATTGATTGACCATGGCTTCTCGAGGCATTCCCATCGTAAATGGTTTGGAATAGATCAAGAGTTCTTTGGCTGCAACTGTCACCAGGTGTCATCATTCAGCCAGAGTGTTCCACCATTAGGTAGAATTTTCTTAAGCCTGTCCTCACTGCTGGGCAATGGATAAGATGAAATAATGACAAAAACGAGACCTATTTCCTGCACATGCTACTATATCTGAAGTAGATATTCACTCTTGGAAAATATCTTACGTGTTGGTAGACATTTCGCTTCGAATCACGACAACAGAGTTAGATGATGCTATGGTAGAGACACTAGTTCAACCACATGTCAGCCAGTTGTGTGAGCGTTATACTTATTTCCCAATTGCCGTGTATATTGTCAACTGCTATCTGATCAAATCACAACTCGACGTACTTCTGCAGGGTCCCCGAAAGTGTTCTGTTTCAAGAGTAAATAAAACCAAGATTAAGAGTAACAAATATTTTTTATTCTTGCTTTTGAAGTTAATATGTCATGCTGTATTGTAGCCTACACAATGCATAATTCTTCTCGTGATTCACGTCACGACAGTACAAATTGTAACGTTAGGTGTCCATTATTTGACGTAATTTTACTGACAGACAACAAACTGCTGTATAGTGGTTCGAGTGGTTAAAACAGGTACGTATGCATGTATCATATAACGCAAAATATACATACACAATTTTATGTATATGACCTACTTTCCTGATGAAAACTGCTGAAAGCAGACGGCATAGATAAATGCAGCCACACGAAGGAGTGGCATTATCTTTGGATGATGCATGGAATCTCCCAGGACTAAGCATAGGAACACTATTTTGAAAGTGTCATGTGGAATGCAGGAACCCTTATTCAAGTTGATCCTAGTGTGTCTGAAAACTAAGCGTAAGTCGCTCTATGAGAGGGTGCACCATGAGTTGTACCATATAGAGGATTCGGAGAAGGTTTTGTTCATATAACCTGGGCTGAGCCCCAAGACGTTCAGGTGAAATCACGCCCACTTCATCTGTGTTAGATAGATGTTCCCTTCATTAGTATGATGAATAGGTTCTTTTGTTTTTGTGCATTTTTTGTAGTGCTTTAGATTCTGCTCTTATGTAAGATCGTCACAATAAAGACATCTGTTTAGATAATGTACTTCTTTGGTAAATGAGGGGTGATGTATGAGATGTTTTTTTGTACATTCTACTATTGAAATTTTGGATTTGTAGAATCTCTCATATAAAATAGATGGGGGCAATTAACAGTGCCAGTTGACAGGCCCCTTTTGTCAACTGACATTTGGATTTATTGTAAATATGAGGCGTGCCTTGGTGTTGATCCTTTCTTTTTTTTCTTGCTTATGGTTATGTTGTCAGTGCAATTTATTTCTAGTTAGTTTATTGGTAAATCTAAGAACTTACCGTCCACTACTCTATCAGTGTTAACAGATAGAATATTTTAAATCGACATATGTAAGACATTCAGTTTAGGTGATCAAGAACTGTTGATAAATCCAGGTTTTAAGACCAGCTAATGAAATTCTGGCTACAGTAAGAAGTGTGTCACCAAAAATAAAAACAAGAAGGAGACGTCTCTGTGCCTTCAACCGTCATGGGATGAGAGAAAAGAAAAGTGTCATAAAGTCTGCAGTGACAGGTGAACAAATAGCATGGAAACTGTTAGCAAATTGAAGTCACTTTCAGTATCTCAATCCACTATAAAAGATAAAGGAAATGAAGTATGGTGGGCCTTTAAGCTATATTAGAAACAATAACACCCACTGACATTCCATATTTTTTTATCTTGGAAATTTGTTATTGTATTACATCAGTTGTAGTTTTGTTGACTTGATCTATTGTGCCACTCAGAATACACGTATAAAAATGGTTATAAGGAAATTCCGGCTCAGCATGAGAAAAGAACATTACACACTTCTAGATAGTGTCACAAAATGTGCCTCTTCATTCGTGAAAAGACGTCTGAAAGACTAGAAACATTCACTCAGTTCATTGAGCTTACTGTTTGCCGATATATCCCAGGATGTCTTCTTAAAGATTGGTTTTTTTTTTAATGTGTTGTTCCAGCTGCTTATGTCAGTGTTCTTAAAACACTAGTGCGTTTTCTATAGAAAGGTGTAGGTGGAAACAAAATAAAGAAATCTAACAATATAATGATTGTATAATCAACATAATATTTTACTCAAAACTCAATTGGCAAGTTCACAAGATTTATTTTTGTTCATTCATTGGGCCAGGCTTCCTGGTCCTTAATAGCTCACATAATAAATGGTAGTAAAGGATTAGTTTAAATTCTACATTGTGTATACTAAGTGAGCAATGTAAAACGGTGTTGTTTAGAGAATGTCGTTTCTAGTCAGCACTGTGCCACAAGGAAGAGTTAACAAAGGCAGTTTATACCTTTTGTAAGTATGGGTTGATAAGTAAAAAATAATGACTGTTGGTGGCCTTGTTGTTTGAATAATATAAAAGCTGTTGCTGAAATCCTCTTTTTTAATTACAAAACGTTGAAATAAAGGTGATTGTTAACTAAACGGTGTTTAAGGAAATTACAGAATGTAAAATAAGTTTAATTCAAATATAATGTGCATGTTTATTACAAGAAGCTGAATGGAATTGATATTTTAAAGCCGTAATTTAGCATTTCTTCACGAGTAGACTAAATCCGGACTTTTTAATGTTGAATTATATAAATTTATTTTACTTCCACGTTGTCTATACCAAATGGAACTTGCGATAATTTGTTTTAATGGTCTCCAAAATAGAAGAACTTTTACTTTTCGTTATCCTAATAGTTATGGTAAAGGATACAAAAGGATGTGGAATGATAATACCCACTTTTTACAGACTGTAAAAGCATTTTTAGAATGTATTTATTCTGTCATGTTGTAATGTATGAGTACTCTTGAATTTTTAATATGATAACCTATATTATATTTGTATTTTTTCTTTGTGTATTTCTACCTGTAATCCGCTAATTACGTTTAGCTAGTGGAAGTACAGTAGCAAGTATTTATTGAACCCCAGGAAGTGTTAAGAGTTGGGAGGTCTTACAATGAGAATATTGTATTTGAAAATAGTTTGATTTACAGTCATTTTGAGAAAAAAAACTAGAAAAAGTGTCATTGTCTGCATTTAGTTTAAGTGCTAAGTCACATTAATATGTGTTTTTTAGACAGTAAAACAGGAACTTTATTAGATTCGTGAGAAAAGGTTGTTTTTTTCTCTCTGTCTGTTATCAATCTTTATTAAAACAAGATTTTTGGAAACTAAAGCAGTTGATATAATCGATTGTTTGTTTACTAGTTAAACATAACGATGATTTACAATAACATATAGAACCTCCGATATATTGTTTGTTTGTAATTAAGGACAAAACTACACAGTGGGCTATCTGTGCTCTGCCCACCACAGGTATCGAAACCCGGATTCTAGCGTTGTAAGTCAGCAGACATACCGCTGTGCCACTAAGGGGGGGGGGGGTCCGATGTAACTAACTGTGAAACTCTGTATTAATAATTATAAATGACCAGTGTGTTTGTCATGGTAACAGTTCTGGAGTTCTGTGCGAGGTTGACAAAAGATACTCTGATAAGGTTGTTTACGACATGAGCGACATTTCTGATTTCAATAGGGAAGGGAGGGATGCAAATTAAATTGGATTGAAGGAAGCTAGACCCGTGAACGACCTTTTTTTTTTAAGGTAAAAATTAATATTTGAGGAGCTCTGCTCTGATTATGTCTTAAGTTACTTGATAAGGAGGGTAGTTGACCCTCTGTGCCCTACCTAAATGGCACCCTAATTTATGATTTTGAGGTTGAGTAATTATTGATTAACAGATACGATAAATATCTTTTGAAATGGCATTTTTATGTTTTGGTTTTAACTAATTTAAGCGTTAGATTATATGTTTAAACTACATTAAAATGATTTAAACTGAAGGAAGGGGTTTTTCCTGTACGTTAACATTACAGTCATATCTTACAATTACAATAATCAGAGCCCTGGTATTGGGCGAAAGGTCTCGTCGGCGCTGGATATAATAGGTGTAGTGTGGTTGACATATTGTAAATATTGCTTTCAGTCATGTTTTTTTTAGAATTATATCATTGGATTCTACTGACAAGTTTTTTAGATGCAAAAAAAAAAAAAAGAAATTCGCACGAATCGTCGGCCTGATTAGCATTTAATTTTAATATATATCTTTTCTTTCAGGTTCAGTTAATTTGATTCAGTAATTGTTTGCTAGCACGTGCAGTTCACTTCTTGTATGCGTAGGGTGGTCGATCTTAACTTAGCTCTGCATGTCGCTAGTCTTGTTCGTGATAACTGTCTGTGTTATTTTGATGATAGTCTTTAATAGTCATAACATGTTTTATTTTCGGGTAAGGCTTCCTTTCCGGATATTTATGTCGTTCCTGTGAGGTGAGTTTTGGTTTCGATTTGGAATTAATTACAATCGGATAAAGAACTGCCAAACACATATATTAAATTTAATATTTTCTACTTTCTGTATTTGTCGTGGATAAGAAGATAAAGATCTGTTATCGATGGAAATGCAGTTATATTTCTAGGACCGTGCATGTCTGCGGACTTATAACGCTAGAAACCGGGTTTCGATACCCGTGGTGGAGAGAGCACAGATAGCCCATTGTATACCTTTGTGCTTAATTAAAAACAAACAAACAAAGTTACAACGCAAGAAGCCCCCCAGTAGCACAGCGGTATGTCTGCGGACTTACAACGCTAGAATCCGGGTTTCGATACCCCTGGTGGGGAGAGCACAGATAGCCCATTGTGTAGCTTTGTGCTTAATTCCAAACAATCAAACAATTCTGGGACCGTATTGTTCTTCTCGTCTTTAGCTTTCCACGTCCGTTTCTTTACATAAATTTCTTAAACTTATATCTAATATACCTTTTCTCTATCGTTCTATGTTAATCGTAAGATAGTCTTGTGTGTTTATGATACGCATCTGGTTTATCCTCTGAAATTCATTACCCCCCACCTTACAACTCGTTCATGCTAACTAAATTCTAGAATATCCTATTTTTGCATATTTCTAGTAGGTTCCTGTGTAAATATTAATAATTAGGGGTGTCACACATTCATTCTATGTATAGAATGTGGTAGAGTCAATAAATAAGAAACGTGTCGTAAACGAATGTTGACTTTGATATTAATGTTGTTGTTTGAGGATTTAAACTCGCAGCGAGAACATAGAAAACTATTTAGGAAATTTCTGAAGTAGCTTTTGTCTAAAAAACATCTGTAGAAATATATCTATAAAATATATTTACTTATCCATTTATAATTATTTTTACATGCATACATTAAATGAGTTTGCAAGATAATCATACTGTATAGCAAGTCTAAAAGCAGACTGACAATAATAATATTTACTCATTTTATGTATTTAAAAAGAAAGTCTCGTTTTTTCGGTTACTTAATGCACTGCTCTAAGTTCATTTATTTATCACTCTCACAAAACCCATTTTTTGTCAAGATAATTTTAATTATGTTAGTTATAACGACTGAGCTTAAAAAAGGTTCATACTCGACGACGTTAAAGCCCTAATTAATGTTTTCCATTACACGAAACAACCTGTTTACAACAGTGGTCGATAACAGACATGATCCTGTATTTGAATAGAGGTACTATGTTAACGAGAATTTCCTTCTGATATTCTAGTTCACATGTGTAACACGTTTCATGCTTTCCTGAAATAAGTTTGAAGAATGTTTTAGTGAAGCTTTAGCTTGGGAACGACTGTACCAGAAGCATAATTATCCCGGAAGCAAACATATATTGAACTATAAGCTTGTTTTCATAAAATTTAATCACAAGCAGTAGTTTCCTCATTAAAGGATCTGTATAACAATACAAAGAACGTGTATATTGCTCACAATTAACTCTAACAACAACATAGTAAAAATCAAACATTTTAATAAGACTAGTGGAAACTAGAATCTTAATTTCACCATTTCCGTCAAAAAATTGACAGTAGACTCTACATGGATAGATTTCTTCTCTTTTGTTACACAAAATATAAAGTATATATGTAAAGGCATGTATTATGTATAGCATTATATAGTAGGAACCTTCAAAAATATTTATTATCAGTGCAAAATATATAGAAACATGATAGAACACACATGAATGTAGAGCATACCAAAGAAAGATTGCAGCTTTATTGTAGGAATATGTGTGATAAAGTTATTTTGTGGTCGAGATGGAATTATCGTCTTTTTACTGGAACCCGTATAGGATCAGAAAATAAAAAATATATTAAAAATTATCTGTGTTATTGTAATGGAATGCCACACAAACAACCTATCTACAGATCACGCTTGGCTGACCTCAGACGTTATATACCGTAATAAAACGAGGCATTCGTCTAACAATTGTTAAAATATAACAATGGTATTTCATTTATCTTTCTGTACACATAGAAAATATGCATATAAGATGAAAGAGGAAAATGGTTTAAAACGATTTATGCTCTAAGCAGCTATACAAATCAAAACAGTTTCAGAAAACAGAGATAACCACTTCTATAAAAATATAATTCAGGTAAGTTGACAAGACCTACTTGACGTGTAGAATACATTTTTAATCTCCTGCTCTATTTTTGTTAGTAAAAAACAATTATAAAATTTTTATCTGTTTATTTTAGTAAAACTTTCACCAGGAGATTCTTATAGTCCAGTAGTTTTTAACAAGCTCAAAACACGTTAACTTTTGTTATGTCACAGTTATTTGTCATTTAGTTAAGTAGAGAGTAAATTAACAAAAGGCCGTCTTTGATTTGCTTTGGTTTTCTTACGTTTGTTTTTTTATAATACTTGGACTACACATGTTTCTTCGTTGTTGTATATTTTTCGTATTAGTCTGCTCAGACTCTAGTAAATTACAGCAGGAATGAGCCAAGCACGTTGTGCGTGTTTGTATGTGGGCTTATTGTCATTTTATAAAAGTAAGCTTTATGAAATAATAAATGTAGCGTAACGTTGATGATGTCATCGGCGCCTTCAAATCAGTAGCTCTGATCCTGCGTCAACAAGGCACGGTGCTTGGCAGTGCTATATTATTGATACTCACAAAGAGAAGCTGTGTGCTTATAAAATAGTCAACTCGCGCCCCCTATATATATGAATAACCATACTTCTCATTTTTACCATTTTAATGGGTCGGCTGTGGCCAAATCGTTATCGTGCTGGACTGTGGATCCGAGGATTAATGGTTTACGTCCAACTGTCTCTAAATTCAAAATTACGGATGGCTAGCGTAAATCGCCCTTGTGCAGCTTTGCGCGAACATCCGAAACAAACACACACTTCTAAAAGTTGTATATGAACACAGACAATATCTTTTTATTATTTCTACGAGTTCAAGGTCACATACACTAGCGTTGGGACCAAGGCTTTGACACGTGATTTATTTTTCTGATGACGTAGAGGTGCAAAAATATGGACATAACACTCGTTAAACAGAAACTAATGATCGATGAATGCGACTTGTAAAGTTTTTCATCACCCGACACGTGGCTTGTCCTTTGCAAAGTGCTGCGTCTGTATCTTTTGATATAATACTTTTCCACTGTATCGTTTTTCTTCTTAAAATCATCACCCATTTTTCAGAAAAACTTAAAAATCTGACATAGTTTTGTTTTGTCATTTTGAACAAGCGCAGTTCGAGAGTTTCTTTTACTAAATATACGTAGCCTGAGTTTTGGGTTTATGTTATTTTGCATGGGTTGATCCACACTCTTGGAAATTACATTTGTGTGCTGGTAAGCCTGGTACCGATCTAGCAAGTTTTTTTCTTTATAAAAAAAAAAACTTCAAATCAAAATGAAACGCAAAAACAACAAACGTTTAAAAATCAGCATATTTCTTTTCCATCGTTAGTTTGAAACTTGGATTTTGTGAATCTTAATCATTTTTATTTATTGACACCTCTTAGAGTTGGCTATCTGAGTTCTGCCGATTGCGAGTATCTAAACCAGATTTCAAGCGTTATGAGCCCTCAAAATTACTTGCCGCTGGGGAGAGGCTTACCTATAAAAGTATGATATTTGAGCTTTCGCACGTGAGCTGTTTACCTAAAATAGCTTTATCGTTCATATATATATATATTTCTGTGTGAACATAAACAAAGTCCAGTATTTACTTTCCATCAGTTGGGTTGCAACGATATGATTACATATCAATATACGGCTGTCTGAATTTTGTAAGAAAATACGTGTTATATATATATATATATTTATAAAAATGAAGTTCGCGAAGTTATTTAATAGGCCTTAATTCCCAAACTTTCTTCAACGACAAAGTGTTGTGATCACCTAAGTGTTGTCATCTTTATTAATTAATAAACACTCCACAAAAACTTTCCAACTAGATCATCGACACACAATGGCCGGGTACAAACAAACACTGTGAAGGCTCCTGAAGAGGGCGACTTTGTTATGTGAAACGAAAATTTAGTTGGGTTTTTGTTACGATTTTACCAGAAGCTTTCCTTTTATTTTAGAGATCCTTCAGAATACCGTGAATTAAAAATCACTGCGTGATCCACTGCCATGTGCTCTTACGTTTTATTTAATGGAACTGACTATCGATCGTAAAATAACACTAGAAAAAAAATTCTTCCGAATGTCCATGCAAGAAGAAAAATAGTCTGAATTAACGAGGCAACGTGTTATCGATTCATAAGCCTTTCGAGCTACATACACTATACTCATAATGAATTAATGAATTAGTCTTGCATGAAGCACTGAAAAAAGGACAACAGTCGTCTGAAAGTCCAAGACATTCAATGTTTTGTGTAGAGTAGCCACAATGCGCGTTATTGATTCATAAACTTTCCTTATATCGGATAAATATATGCAACCTCTTGATATAGCAAGATGTTAAATCTGATAAATATATGCAACCTCTTGATATAGGGTTGCATATATTTATCCGATTTAACATCTTGCTATATCAAGAGGTTGCATATATTTATCCGATTTAACATCTTACTATATCAAGAGGTTGCATATATTTATCCGATTTAACATCTTACTATATCAAGAGGTTGCATATATTTATCCGATTTAACATTTTACTATATCAAGAGGTTGCATATATTTATCCGATTTAACATCTTGAACATCTTACTATATCAAGAGGTTGCATATATTTATCCGATTTAACATCTTACTATATCAAGAGGTTGCATATATTTATCCGATTTAACATCTTACTATATCAAGAGGTTGCATATATTTATCCGATTTAACATCTTGCTATATCAAAAGGTTGCATATATTTATCCGATTTAACATCTTACTATATCAAGAGGTTGCATATATTTATCCGATTTAACATCTTCTATATCAAGAGGTTGCATATATTTATCCGATTTTCTTGATATAGTAAGATGTTAAATATATTCAGTTTTTCTTATAATTATGATGTTAGCAAATCTGTCGTATAGTAATTATTATTTGCATTTTATATAAAATTATTACAAATATAAATATATTTATGTTTGTGTGTATATTCAATATTTCTGTAAAATACATTGTTGCTTATATTCAACTATTTTTGGTAAATTTTACATAAAAATCCTGACTGAAAAGTTATTAAATCCATGCAAGTTATTCTGCTTAGTTATTAAACATACCTAACCCTTTATCGTAAGCAACAGCCCCATATAAGATGGTTCACAACTAGAAAATAGTTTTTTATTCACTGCGCCACGATAGCTTTCATAAGTATTGTTTGTGATTTATTCCAGATTATTTATTTATCGACTACAGTTTGTAAAACGTGTTCTTCTATTAAAGTATTCGATCTAAGATTGTAGAAATAGAGGTTATTCATTCAATATTTGTTTACTCTTGTATATATGATTGTGTTCGTTCATTACAAAGTCGAATATTTAAGTCACGAACGTTAAACTGAGTTCCTCTAGACTTTCTCCTAAACAGTGGTGAAACTAATCTCTAAGTAAGTTTAAACAACTTTAACGGAAATTAACCAAAAAATCGTCGACGGACTTCTAAAAAAAAATATCATAAAAGTTTCATAAATCTTATGATCAATGGACTGAGTGCTACAGATTTGAAGGTCCAAGATTCGAGTTGCGATATGACGCTAAACACGCTCCAGACTTTCAGTTGCCTAATGTATCATAACGGTGACAGCCAATACCGTCGTTTAGTCAAGAGTACCCATGTTGGCGGTGGGTGCTGTTGAGTGGTTACCATCCTTCTGTTCAGCAGTTCTAAGTTACGGATAACCATTCCTCAACTTTAGGGTCTCTGACCTGGAAGGTTAGCCCACGTATACCACATATATGTATAATCTTTAGAAAAAAATTTCATCCGCACGACGTTGAGAGATTAATGTAATAAAAAAGGTATTGTAAAAGCGTCACTCCGAGCAACTACTCTTCGTTAGGCTTAAAATGAAATAAAATGGACGACCAGTTACTCAGAACGTCGCTAGGTGAGATACGTTTGTTCCTATTTCAACTTTGTGTATTTGCAGTAATTTTACAGAGAGATTATTTTACCGCAAATAACATGCCTTTCAGGTTGAAAAGACCAAAATGCCCTTTATTAATTGTATATATATACAGTTATAGTTGTAAGAGGAGAAAATAAAAGTACGGTGTTACAAAGTACATCTGTAAAGTAAAAATGTGATCTGCTTCTGATTTCTGTCTCGTAAAAGTATAACAAATTACTGTTAATATCACTAAAGTGCTGTGTTAATTAACCCGTCGTTTATTTCCCATAAATTCGGATTTTATAGGAATAATAGCACTTCAAGTTAATGATGTTTCAGTTCTCATGCTGCTCTTGAAACCACTCTTTCCATCGTTGATTTGCTCAGTGCGATTACCATATTTGTACTACTATCAGACATCTCTGTTTCCATTGTAACAGGCTTCTGCGAAGATTGGCGAGGTCAGTTTTGGACCTCACGTCATGACAAACTTTCTACAGACATTCCATTTCATTTTTCAAGACCACGTTTAAACAGATCAACTATACAGAATACCTCGAAGCTAATCAGATAACTTGACCATTATGTGGTCGAATGCGGCCATCTTCATCGAGAAAATAATTATCAAATTTCAAGGTGGAGCAGACACCTTGTGTACGTTTGACACGTGATCCCTCGTCAATCTTTGTTTACTATCTTGTTTCTCCGGTAATATTCCTAGCTTCATTACAATGGCTATTTTGGTTTGACGAATATCTTTCATGATCAAGTTGTATCCTTGGCTAATGAGATGATTTGGGTGTATGGGTTTGTTGCCATCCTAAAATGTATGCTATAAGAATTTTTACGTTTCCAAAGAGAACTCTAAAAGCTTCCATCTTCAAGCTGTTGTGTTCTTAAGCTCTGCATACGTTAATAATAATTCTTTATACAAATATCCTTTCTTGGAAAAGGTTGGGACACATCCTTCAGTCTTAAATCTTCTATGACAGAATTACATTATTGAACAGTTGAGAATTCGCTGTGAACCAAATATATACGTGCAAAACATGACATCCGTGGCTCCACTATTTTCATATGTGGCAAAATGCCATTGCATTAGCATATAAAAATCATTCTTATAAAGTGTGATCTATATATGCTTAATATATATATAAATATATATACGTATATATATATATATACATACACACACAGTATAGTAAGCATATATATATGTGTGTGTGTGTGTGTGTGTGTATGCTTTTGGAATTGAATATCTATTGCTTTACTTACTTATACTGTTTGTTATTTTTATCAATAAGAGTTTACCTAAGAATAAACAAATAGCACGTAATTATAACAAGTACGAAGTAATAACAAAAACGTTGGAGTGTAGTTAACGATAAGAAAATAACATTTGCCAAAAATTTAGATTTTTTAAGTATAACATGGGGTAAGGTTGTTTACCTGTCTGTTAATATATTAATCGTCCTACATTTATACACACACACACACACACACACACACACATTTACATACATACATACATGTGTGTATTTCTTCCAGTTATATGTTTATCTAATTGTTATTTGAATCAACTTACGATTTATTGACCTTTTCAAAAGAATGTCGTTTTTATTACTAAATAATCGTATTAGAAAATGATGTTGTATAACAACTTAAAATAAACGTTATTGTTTTCTATATATTTATTGCAGTTTTATAGTTATCTGGGCCCGGCATGGCGCTCGACTCGCAATCTGAGGGTCGCGGGTTCGAATCCCCGTCTCACCAAACATGCTCGCCCTTTCAGCCGTGGGTGCGTTATAATGTGACGGTCAATCCCACTATTCGTTGGTAAAAGAGTAGCCCAAAAGTTGGCGGAGGATGAGGATGATTAGCTTCCTTTCCTCTAGTCTTACACCGCTAAATTAGGGACGACTAGCGCAGACAGCCCTGCGAGAAATTCAAAAAATAAATAAACAATAGCTATCTGAAGAAAATATACCGAAACTTCAGTAATTGTATTCAGGAAAATTATACTAGTATCCAAACTATAAACTAGCTGTCTGAGTCTATTTTTCTGCCTTGTGTATTTCGTTAATCAATCTTTCCTGTCTGATTTGAATAAATTAACTTCAAAACGTTAACTTTTGATTATGCGTTAGTTCTAAGTGACATTTATAAATAAATTACTTGTTTTGGATGTGATAAATGAGCCATTTTCTTGGCCTTTAAACTATTTACAAACCAGCTTTATTTATAGCACTCGCCCACTAGTGGCACCGGATTTCGATACCCGTGGTGGGCATAGCACAGGTAGCTCATTTTGTAGCTTTGTGCTGAACTTCAAACAACAACTTATAGCACTGTTCAATTTCAATTGATTAAATGGTAATCCATTCTGAACCATTGCGAAGAGAAATTCAAATATATCCTTGATTTTTTTTAAATCATTCAGAAGGCACTGTTAATTATAAAAAATGATCCAAAGGCTAGGGGTTTGGATGCGGCATCCAGTGAGTCCAGGGTAGAATTAGGGAGAGGGAGTTCCTCGAAGCTCTAGAGTTTTGTGAAATCATGGTTGATTTTTTAAACTTTTACCTTAAGGTTATATGACAAATAACACAAGATAATGCAATAAGAATTATTTAAATAATATTAATATTTACTACAGAACTACATACAGATCTCATCATATCTTTCAAATATTTGTGATTTTTCTGCACACTGTATAATCGTATTATGATAAAAAGTTAAAACACTTGCCATAAACACGTGTCATTCCCACATTAATTTTAATCTGCAAACGAATTACTAAACAAACGAAACGACAGTAGAATGGGCAAATTATTTGGGGGCTCATAATACTTCTGAAGCCTTTGGATACGATAAAATTCTAACATCACGAACTGATCGTAAAATATGATGAGTACTAATTAGCAATAAATATGATTAAAATGTAATTAATAAATATATATTTAATAATATATAATATATTTTACTTTCTTTTCCGTTCTAAAGCCTGAAAAAATTCGAAAAGCTCTTTTTTTTTCTCTTCCCCATATTTGTAATCACCGTCAATATGACGCATACAGTAAGTACTATGCAGGAATTAAGAACTTAATGAGCGCTCGGTTACTCCCAGCATCCCTATACACGCATCGTTTTCTTGATAATTTATTTTGTTGAATTTCGAGGAAATCTACTCGACGGCGATCTGCGATAACCGTGAAATGATATAGACAAGGGGGAAGGCAGCTAGTCAACAACACCCACCGCCATCTTTTGGGCTACTCTAATCGAATAGAGGGAATGAATGTCACATTATGGCCCCTCTACAGCTGAAATGGCGAACATGTCCGGTGATGAGATTCGAACCTGCGACCCGTAGATTGCGAGTCGACCATCCTAGTAAACAGGATAGAAAAGACGAGAAAAAGCTTGTTGATCGTTTCAATTCAGAAAATTTTGAAATACTTTTTCACTGGCATTAGGATTTGCTTGTTTGTTTGTATTTAAGCACAAAGCTCCACAAAGGTCTATCTGTGCTCTGCCCACCACGGGTATCGAAACCCGGTTTCTAGCGTTGTAAGTCCGCAAACATACCGCTGTGCCACTGGGGGGGGGGCTTAGAATTTGCAGAATGTTTCAGCAAATTACATGGTGCACTTTATCA
>NW_013665611.1:1875023-1878277 GCF_000517525.1 Limulus polyphemus
GCGCGAAATTACAACAACAAACAAGACTCTAAAGCAATAAATGAATTCGAATATGTTATTGAATAAAACAGTTTTCTTGGAGGCGCTGCTCATTTAAACATGACGTAGAATATTGTAACTTATCAAAACTGTCAGTAGGGATAATCTTATTGGAAGCAGTAAAAGTATTGATGTGTTAGGTAAATGTCTTTTATTTATATACAAATATGGCTCTCAAACTTTGTGTAGACACATTTAAAAACAATTGTGTTACGCGATATATAGACTTTATTTTATGAAACCTAATTTCTTCTGTAGTGTGAGTGAAAAGTTGCCCTCCATTTTATATACACTTATCATCTGAAATAGGAAACATATAAACTTACATCAGGCAATAACGCCTTTATTATACCACGTTAAAGAATGAGTTCCAAGCAATATCATTTATTATCAACGAAACTTAGCTGGGTTAATAAATGACGGAGTCAGTTTTTCTTCCATGTGTAGGCATTGATCTGACGTAGTTTGTTTTTACATCCACCTAGGTGATATTATAGACATAAATAATGTTTTAGAACATGTTTAGATTTGTCCAGTTCTTATTGTTTTTATATCCACCTAGGTGATATTATAGACATAAATAATGTTTTAGAACATGTTTAGATTTGTACAGTTCTTATTGTTTTTATATCCACCTAGGTGATATTATAGACATAAATAATGTTTTAGAACATGTTTAGATTTGTCCAGTTCTTATTGTTTTTACATCCACCTAGGTTATATTATAGACATAAATGATGTTTTAGAACATGTTTAAATTTGTCCAGTTCTTATTGTTTTTATATCCACCTAGTTTATATTATAGACATAAATAATGTTTTAGAACATGTTTAGATTTGTCCAGTTCTTAATGTTTTTATATCCACCTAGGTGATATTATAGACATAAATAATGTTTTAGAACATGTTTAGATTTGTCCATTTCTTAATGTTTTTATATCCACCTAGGTGATATTATAGACATAAATAATGTTTTAGAACATGTTTAGATTTGTCCAGTTCTTAATGTTTTTATATCCACCTAGGTGATATTATAGACCTACGTATTGTTTCAGAACATGTTTAGATTTGTCCAGTTCTTAATGTTTTTATATTCACCTAGGTGATATTATAGACATATATAATGTTTTAGAACATGTTTAGATTTGTCCATTTCTTAATGTTTTTATATCCACCTAGGTGATATTATAGACATAAATAAAGTTTTAGAACATGTTTAGATTTGTTCTTAATGCTTTTATATCCACCTAGGTGATATTATAGACCTACGTATTGTTTCAGAACATGAAATTAAATACGTTAAGCCATCCATTTAGTTCCGCATTTAAGATAACTTAAACATATTGCATCATATTTCAGATCTATTTACATGATTTATAATATAAGCAAATTATATCAACCTTTTGAATCGTTAGTATGAAATTACACACATTAAGCAACTAGTCTATTAGATCGTGTTCAATGTTTTTAGATAGATTGTGGTATCTTTTAGATTCATTTATGTGGTACTTTAAACATATTGAATCATCTTTTAGATTATCCTACAAGAAAACATAAACATATGTAATAATCTTTTAGATTTTAAGGCGTCTTATTTCAAACATACAGAGTAACTTTTAAATTATTCATGGTGTTATGAACATACTGAGTATACTTGATGATTAACCCACATTGTACTATAAGCATATTGTGTCGTCTTTTGAATTAGCGTGCATGACGTTATGAACACGTTACGCCTTATTGTTGATTAACCCACACTGTACTATAAGTATACTGAGTCATCTTTTAGATTAACCTGCATGTCTTTATGAACATGTTGAGTCTTCTTGTTGATTTATTCACATGGTGCTTTAAGCATGATGTTAAGGACATATTGAATTAATATTATATTCATCAAGGTAGTATTGTAGATGTGTCAAGTCACCTTTCAGATTGTCATTTATGGCATGATAGACATACGGAATCATCTTCTTAGTTGGCTGAATTACACAGACAGTTTTATTGATTCTTAATGGGTCTTTATTGTGTTGTAAACACATTTCGCCATCTTTTAAACAAGTTTTTGCTTTACTAGGTATGTTTCCGCATGAACATTAACAAGTCAAATAAACCACAATGTTTTTAATGTTCCTTATTAAAATTTACAGCGGAATCACACAGTCAATAAAACAAAATTTTAAAGAGCAGAGAGCATTTTCCTGGTGAAAGTTAATAAACGAAAATAGACAAACACGTTCCATCAAATTCTTATTTAACTCAAGCGTAAAAAACTATATGAAAAATACGGAAGCATTACTCCATTCTGATTCAAGTTTATCATAATGGATTACGCTAAATTTTATTGATTTCAAATAAGATGACGGTTTTATCTTCAGAGCATCTTCTGTTCCCTTTCACATGGCATAACTTTCCTCCTAGAAAATTGGTTTCTTCTTTATATTTGCCTACTATGTACATAATACGAGCGATATTTGAAACCGGCAGTTAAAACAAATGGCTAGCTTGATGTTTAGTTTTGCTTACGTGTACTTCAACATTGTAATATTGTTGACATTTTCAAGCTACTTTCAGTTATTACCAAGTATATGCAGTGCCAGTACCTTCTGTTTATTTCGATAATATGTTTGTTTGTTTGCAATTAAGCACAAAGCTACACAATGGGCTATCTGTGATTTGCTCACTACGGGTATCGAAACCCGGATTCTATCGTTGGAAGTCCGCAGACATACCGCTGTGCCACTGAAGGGCTCGATAATGTGAATTACATCCTATGTAAAAAGTAAAAGTTATTTTAGTGCACCGAAAAGAGTTTCAAGAATATTGATAGTGTATCAAATAAAAAATAATAATAATAAGGAAATTGCCATATTTAGGTATAGGCTCATACAAGAAATAAATGGGTATACATCACACTTCAGTATTCATGATGTCAGTAAAAAAACACGTAAATTCAAGACGTCCTAATATAAAACTATAAAAACCCTATAACCCGAGCGTTTTCAAAAGGTGGACTTTTCTTGTTCAATATTCATAATTTGTGTATGTGTAACTTTCTTTCAATTTATTTTAAAATACTCATATAATTCTAATTAATCTATAATATCGTCTTTCCTTCTGAGTTAAGAGTTCGTTTAATGTGTAGTTACTGAGCTTTTAAGAAGCACAAAGAGTGATCAAAACCAGCTGGTATTACCTAATCCCAAGATTGTGGTGGTA
>NW_013665611.1:1879241-1881167 GCF_000517525.1 Limulus polyphemus
GCTGCCTTCCCTCTAGTCTTACACTGCTAAATTAGGGACGGCTAGCGCAGATAGCCCTCGTGGAGCTTTGCGCGAAATTTAAAAAACAAACTATTCTCACTCATTAATAAATGCGTTAGAAAAATAATTACAAATATTATTCAAGTATCAGTAATAGGTATGGAAATTCTTCTTTAATACTTAAATAACAATCTCAAATATTCATGAAACGAATATTGAAAACAAGTGATAGTTTATAGAAAATACTCTCTAATTATTTTTTTCTCATTAATACGTGCATTCGAAAAATACATTTCGTGAAATCATTTATATTCTCTTGAGTCCCCGGTGGCTCGGTGGTAAGTCTGAAGGCTTATAACGCTAAAAATCAGGTTTCGATACCCGCGGTGGGTAGGCTACAGATACCCCATAGAATGGCTTTGCACTAAACAATTAAAAATCTATTTTTTTTTAGCAAGTGAAAGCTCTTATGTTTTATTTATCCGTACGTTTTTGTGTAGTACGTTATTTATTAATTTGGAGATGGTGTAGAGAGTTAAGTAGTTCAGGATTCTTACTACCTCTGAGGGAACGCAACTTCTGCAATAAATATTTTTGGCGTTCTTATTTGTACGTGACTTCCACGCCTTATACATGAAAGCTCAGACAACGTACGATTATTGAAAACCGGCACTTCGTGAATTATTAATGTACGATGCCTTCTAGTGATTATAATCTAAAGGTTTTATTTATTTATTTATTGAGTTTTCAATCTTATAGAAATGTACGCGATTTTTGTGTTTGGACGTAACCAATCTTGTTTCTTAATGACTAGACTGTATTATGGCATATGCTAGCTCAACGAGTTACGAACAATTGAATTAGAAGCTTAATACGGCGTTGGGCATTACGATATAAATGTATACCATGGAATGTATACACATAGATTTTTTTTTTCATGCACAAGGCATGAAACCGTGTTCAAAGTTTTCCCTAAACTTAGCTAATGTTGATATTTTTAATATAATAAAACTTAAATAAGTACATTTATGAAAGTTCATCGTATACGAATTTTCTTCATTGATGAGTATATATAGTTATTATAATTTATTTTACATTTTTTACGTAGGACCAGACAATGTTAATTAAATGTTGGCAAAGTGGAACATTGTTAACTTATTACATTAGCGTGTTTGTTTGTTGTTGTTTTTTTGCTTTTTTTTTGGGGGGGGCGCAAAAGATTAATATGTTTAAGAATCATTCTTGGATTTGAAAGCTATAAATGGTTATAACATGTTGTACCCACAGTCAATTTCCTGTTAAATGAAATGAAGAGGTTAATAATTTCTTACAAGCAGTGCCCCTGGTGGAAGATGATCAAACCAGCGATATTAGTATTTCTTTATTTTCTAATTTCATGCTTGCATTATATTAGCATGGTCAAGCTTTGAACGTAACGCTTAAAGCACTATCTATAGCTCACTTTATCACTTAAGTGACTCCATGCTTCTTGTGAAAATTTTTGAAACCAATCGTATCAGAAGTTCTTAGAGGTTGGCCAAGTCATTTCCAATTTATAAGAGGTGGTAGTGTATGTACGCATTTTCTACAATTGTTCTCCTTATAAATTACCGTATTTTTCGGGTGTATAAGACGCACTTTTTTACCCCAAAATTTGATGTCAAAATCTGCTTGCGTCCTATACACCAAAGGTATGAATAATATATATGTATATACACAAGCCATGTATAAATATATTTAAATAGGCATGCATAGTTTAGTTCAATTGAATGTGTTATTTATAACAATAGTAGTTTTTTTTTCTTTTAAAAACATAACTATCTATGATGCTCCCTAAATAATAAAAAAATAAATTACAGTGAAAGCAATAAAGATTTTGTAGGTTTTGAACCAAACTAAATAACAGTAAACCTTTTTATTTACGGT
>NW_013665611.1:1881842-1899012 GCF_000517525.1 Limulus polyphemus
GGTTTTGTTGTTTTTTCAGCTCAGCTCAGACGGACATCCAGACAACCAGGAAAACAAAGTGGAAGAATACTCAACCACTGTGAATGGAGAGCCATCAGAAACAACCACTAACCTGGTGGTCCAAGAAACGACTCAAGGAACAGAAAACACTGTAGAATCACCACCACCAAGGTAACTGTCTGAGTGTCTGTATTTGTTTTTTAGCTTATCGATATATATGTGTGTTAGTCTATCTACATCTGTATTTCTGTCTATTTGCACTTATTTTTTAGATAAAACAGAAAAATAAATTGTACCTTGATGCTTTATTAATATTTTTATGTTGTTCAAAGCTTTATATTTTTAAATCATCACATTATCTGATTTCATTTATGGAGTACGGGAGTTTATTGATACATTTGGATTACTTATTAATTCCGTGTTTTGGACTTGTAATTTTTAATCACTAATAAATATTATATATTTATCTTGGCTTTAGACCAATGTTACATCACCACGCACCACGATCGAAATCAGGTAAACAGCATTCGGTATGTGCACGTCTACATTTTAACAATTTATAGGTATGGCTGTTCTCTCAGCACGCCTGTCTTTTGGACACGTGCTATTGTGCTGGGTAATTACTTCTATCAGTAACCCGATGTGTGGTAAAGTAAACGGGTTATTAGAGTATATGATGATGTCATTCTTAACGCATTCATTAGTTGAGAAATGAGGAAGACTTGTTTCATCTTCTAAGACTGTACAGCGTAAGGTTAATTTTTTGTCCTTAAAGACTACTGCCTTTGGTGACTTAAACTTTATCCTCCGAGACGTTACGGTGAGTGTAAACGCACAACCTTATATCATTTTTCTTATTTCCTTTGATCGTTTTGTGGCTACTGAGTCTTTAGTTAAATCCTCAAGATTTTGTTAATGAACTTTTTCAAATTATGCTCATATCTTACTTTGAGACTTAGAACTTTGAAGAATTTCATAGTCATAAATGTTGATGAAAGTTTTTGAATAATTTTCTCTGTACATATATATTACTTCCACTTGCACTCGAGAGTCACTCTGTGACCAAGTAGAGTTTTTAATTACCATCAGTCTTGGTGTTAATTTGCCACAGTCTTTGTTTAATAAACTACTGACTAAATTAGAACTATGTTTAGACGTAGAATTGACGTAAACATAAGCGTTATATACGTTTCGGAGATTAATCCATCTTTTTTTAATAGGAGCTTTGAAGAACCTTGTTAATTGCAATAATGCATTTCGAAACGGTTTTACTTTTTATCGCGGAGATTGAAGCGATTTTCTCAGAAGGTAATTAATAAAAATTGTTACAAACTTTAGAGCATGGTAGATATATTCCAATGTTACAGGGTTGAGCGATATAATCATTAAAGCAGAACTTCTGTCTCCGAATAAACCATTTAATCGATAAGTATTTTATCGAAGGAGAATTCGTTAAAATTACAATAAAATACGCACTACTCCTTTCGTTACCATGGGCAACGTAGCAGACATTTGGGAATCTCTATTTTTTTCCTTTAGATACTGGAACAATTTTAATGCCTAAAGTAAGACATGAGCAACTCAATCTATTATCTTCAATCGTAAATGTATCTATCTCAGATGTTCACATAAACAAGGAATTAGATCTATTGTGGCAGGGTTGTCCACATGTCCTTTGTTGAGAAACAAATATCATTATATCCTGTACCATGAGAATCTGTCAAGTAATGTTCGAGTTAAGGTGAAAATAGAGACAGATCGATTTCAGAGTGTCCATCCTCCACGCCCTGAAGGGGGGGGGGGATTCATAAATGACGTGATTTACCGAGAAGTGAAGTCAGACGCCTTTAGGTATGGTACAGCCAGCGAAGTAATCATAACAATCAGGACAAGCTCACAAGGCTATGCATGCTTTGTGTTGAAACTTTGTGAATGAGTAACATAGGACGAGACTCCTATATTCACACTTTCCACTAATATAAGCTGAGAACTTTTTGTTTCCTTTTTTTTCTTTCTTATTTCCAAAGCGAGTGGTACATGGCTAAGTAAGGTACCATTGAACAATTTACAGAAACAATTATCCGATATTCGTTTTTATGGGGCTTAATATCTGGCCTCTGACATACGTTAACATTTATAACACAAAGCTGCACAATAGATTATTTGCATTTTGTCCATCGCGAGGATAGAGCCCCGAGTTCTAGCGTTATAAACCCCCCGATATTCCTCCTGGGCAGTACGGAATAAGAAGAATAAATTAAAATGGTAACGTATTTAATAGGTTTGATATTTCCTGAAACAGAAAGAGAAACGCCCTTTTTACTTTCTCATTTTTGACCTTTCTTAGTCGTCCCAAGAGTGAATGTTTTTATGTATAATTTAAAATGTCGTAATTTAATTTGTCAATTTTGGTAAAAATTTGAGAAGGTATAATAATACTACTAATAATAAAATATTATCATTTGTGTCACCCGTTGGGTGAGCGATAAGTTTGCTGTCTTATAACGCAAAAGTCCGTGGTTCGATTCCCCCTGATAGACAGAGTGCAGATAGTCCATTGCATAGCTTTGCGTTAAAAAAATCAGGTGTGCAATGAAAAAAGTGTTACTAGTTTTATACAGTACAATATTCATTCGTGCCGGACTGTGAATCAACTGGTCCTTGGTTCGCATTCCGTTGCCGCAAAATTACGCTCTGCACTTTGATACCGTTGGTGTTATAAGAGTGACGGTCAAACCACACTATTCGATTACAGTAGCTCAAATATTTGTTGTGGGTTCTGTTGACTAGCTACCTTCCCATTCCTATATCAATTCAAAATTAGGGACTACTAGCGCAGATAGCCCTCGTGTAGCTTTGCGCGAAATTCAAAACAAACAAACAAACCGATTACAGTAGGCCAAGTATTGGTTGTGGGTGTTGTTGACTAGTTGTCTTCCCTTTCGTATATCAATTCAAAATTAGGGACAACTTGCGCAGATAGTCCTTTTGTAGTATTATGCAAATATCTCAAATAATCAAACAAAAACTTTATTCTAGTGTCTGTCCGTACGCGAAATCTGTATGGATTAAGTCAAGTTCAATTCTTTGTTGATATTTTTAATTTTCTGTAATTTCTGAAAATACTAGGCTAGAGTTAAATAAACGTTGTTCTAATTAATCTTACCTTCCGTAGAATCTATAGCATTCAGTATACTAATGAATATCATGACGTGTTATTGAAATGACTGATAAGCATCACTCATACACACGTCATATAGAAAACTTGTTTTCGTACTGTTCCCTTTTGTTTTGTAAAAACATGTATTTGAAACTGACTTCTATATTTTCTGCTTGTTTTGGCTAATCATGGTAACAGTCTGTCCATTGTGTGTGTGTGATTTAATTTGCTGTTCTCCTCCCCCCCAGTGGCTCAGCGGTACGTCTGAAGGTTTATAACGCTAAAAACAGGCTTCGATACCCGTGGTAAGAACAGCACAGACAGCTCATTGTATAGATTTGCGCTAAACAACAAACAAACAGATCTTTCGTTCTAGATTCGTAGATGCAGATGCACAGAGGCAAAAAGTGAAACTTTTGGGATTATTTAGTATGCTTTAATCTTTTTATAATTTAAATTTTGGAATTCACGATTTTTAAATTCTGTCTGCTAAAAACAATTAAAGAAATTATCCAAGTATACATTTTTCTCTGTGAGTATAAATCTTCTCAAGACACAACTGTCCCGTTCATGTCCTAAATTCTAGCGACTTAATTTATCCAGACCTAAGACCTGTCGGGTTTTATGTCGATTAAGTTGTTTGTGTATTTGATAAAAACGTCTATCAATATTATACCAAAATTATCACAGAGAGAGAGAGAGAGTTGTCTCATAATATCCTGCCTTTCTCGTGATAAGCGGAAATAAAGATAGTTTAAAAAGATAGTGCTTGTTTTCAACACTTGTTGACAGGAAATATTTCATTTTAACTCAGTAACACTATTGAGAAAAAGGCACAGTCAAATACAAAAACCTGTGTTGATCAAAAGATAGACGTATATTATCCTTTAAACGAATCGATCTTCTAGTTGTAAGGAACGTCTGTACCTCAGTTTTCAATTTGTATTAATTGGTTTACATCTATTCTGAGAGCATTTCTGCACAATATGTATATTTTTATAACTACAGTCAGCTTGGTCATAGTGTTAAGCCTACATATTTATTTTAATGAAATTTAATAGTCAAATCAATATTAATGTCTACTTTAACTACCCAGCTTGATAATTTAGAACAACTTTTTGAAGGCCATAGATAGACCTAAATAAAATGTTTTTAATTGTGTACCAGTTTAACGTTGAATATTATTTATGATTTTAACATTCTGTTTTATACGTAACTCAATGAGTCAGTCCTGTTCTGACGTCATAATCATCGTCACACTGTTGTACGCGATGAGATAGGACAGCGCAGTGGCTGATGGGTAAAACGACTTTCAATTGTATGTTGCAGAAACGTCCGCATCTCCGTGTTTGTTTCGAAATTGATATATATATATGCATACATGATATCAAATTATCAACCAGGAGTCCTCCGGTGGGCCAATGGTACGTCTACGGATTTACAACGCTGAAATCATGGGTTCGATTTTCTCGATGGACACAGCAGCTATCCCGATGTGGCTTTCCTATAAGAAAAACACACACACACATCAAACAGGAATTTATTTTACTGCCACCAATGCTCATACGACTTATAAACATTATGAATAACTCTAAATCATTAAAATAAGACCGGGTGTGGCCTAGTGGTTAGAATGTCGGACTATGAACTTGAGAGTCCATGGTTCACGTTCAGTTGCCTTAAAATTGCGATTCGCATTTTGGGGCTTTGGGTGCGTTATAAAAGTGACAGTTCCCATCCTTTTATCAGAATAGCCCAAGAGTTGGCGCTGTGTGCTGTTGAATAAATGATTTTCATCTAGCCTATCAGTTCATAACCCTTATGTAGCTTTGCCCGAAACAAAAGAAAAATAATAAACAGGATTCTAGTTTGCTGGGTTTCTAGAGGTTCTAATTAGCATCACCAGTATCCATTTACTGTTCGAAATTATCTTGATCAAATTTATAATAAGAAGGTAGTTTAAAGTCATAGAAAAGTCTGTGCACCTATGTTTCATGGTTATAGTAAAAGACCCAATTTTAATAATCACTATAGATTTTAATTTAGTATATTTATCACGAAGATTTAGCCATCTAAAATCAAACTAATTTCTTTAGAGAATATCAGTGCAAACATGTTTCAGCAAAACTAGCTCCGATATTGAAGCTTTTGGAGCTACATGGACTAATAAAGACAGTCAAATATGTGATTCAAACTTAATTTACACAGTTGGCGACGAAACTCAGGTAATCGAACGTTACTTCGTCAATTTCTTTTAGATGTTGAGTGTTAGTTGTTTGTTTAGTTTCCAAGACCTGTAATGGCATACACTAAGAAAAACGCAGAAAAAAAAATGCGAATTTTCAAGATCACTTGTTGTATTTCAAGATGTGTGAGTCTTCTTGTTTCCGCGACGACAGAATTTCTGAGGACTGGATCTCAAACAGTTACATTTTGTCAACCACTACGAGTAAAGACAGCTGACGAATCGATGTCGTAGATAATTAGGCCTAACAAACTGTGTTAGAATCGTGGCTCTGTACAGTTGTGTGTTATTGTTATTTTCACAGTAAGTTGAATTAATTTAATACGTTTTTTTTTTCTTTAATTTGCAACTGAAGTTAACTATTTCGTATTTGTCTATGTTTTCAGCTACGTACTGTTCATGACAAAACTTGCCGCTAGGATGATTATTTCAAAGATCTTCCAACGTTTCTGGAGTGTGTTATTTTTTGATGAACGTCGGAAGTACAAAGCACTGCGGGGGGGGGGGGGGAGACAGTCGTAAACGATTAAAAATTGTCTGGCAATAATTGAAAGCGCTTTAGAATTTTACTGAATGTTTCTATACAATGAAAAGTATTGTATGGTACATAGGAAAATATACAAAATACAAATATATTTGCTGTGCATTACAAAATCGTAAGACATACAAATAATAAGAATGTTTCAGATAAAGAAAATAACCAAGTACACACATTATAAAGATAAACAGCATGATATTTCATAGTCTCCTTTCTTTTCGGCTGGTAAAGTCAGCCGACTGCAGAGAAAAAGAATTGTCAGCAACATATTGAGGACAATGATATTCGTACCAATTTAAATATTGGGTGTACGTCCCTCGTTTCCAACATCTATGTTTTTGGTCAAATTTTGTATACATTTTTCATTTTGACAGCACAGAATAATGTGAGTTTGATGTGGGTTCAAAATAACTTTTTACACTAAAATAAATAAGTGTAGTAGTATGTTAACAAAGTGGTGTAGGTTTAGAATAATTCGTTACACTGAAATAAATAAGTGTAGTAGTATGTTAACAATGTGATGTAGGTTTAGGATAACTTGCAACACTAAAATAAATAAGTGTAGTAGTATGTTAACAATGTGATATAGGTTTAGGATAACTTGCTACACAAAAATAAATGAGTGTAGTAGTATGTCAACAATGTGATGTAAGTTTAGAATAACTTGTTACTCTAAAATAAATGAGTGTAGTAGTATGTCAACAATGTGATGTAAGTTTAGAATAACTTGTTACACTGAAATAAAAAAGTGTAGTGGTATATTAACAAAGTGATGTGGGTTTAAAATAATTTATTATACTAAAATAAAAAAGTACACATTCTGACAATAACTTAAAAAAAGACACAACGCAGATACATCAGAATATCACATAAAAAAGGCTTTTTATTTTTCCAGAAACCATAAACAAAAATTCAATAATTTTTCGGTCTGTATTACGGAAATTTGGGACTAGAATGCGCACTTTCATAAAACACGTATATGTTTCATCCGGGGTGAAATTCTACCGGTACTCACCGGTACTGACTACCGGAACTTGTTTTTTAAAGCGGTACTAGTGCCGGGGCTTATTTGAGCTGCTTTGTCGTTTTTTATGTTTAGAGGAATATTTGTTTTTTCTTTTAGAAAAACAGGTCCACTTTACCCAGCTGTACTTAGTTTTTGAGAATCTCGCCCCTGTGTTTCATATTAATATATCTCTAAAGGCTCACTGCATCAAACCAGTTAAAGTGAGAAGTTATTATCACACAGTTATTCCTTTTTCCATCGTTTAAACTTTTTTTCGTCATTAAGAATAGTTTTCCACAAAACGAGATTGCGATCAGTGGCATTCTTTCAATTATATTAGCAGTCGTAATGCTTTTGAAGCTTCTCAATACCATCATCGACTTGCCTGATGAGCCCTGCTATTGTGCGAAAGGTGCTCGTCGACACTGGATATTGCA
Source organism: Limulus polyphemus (assembly GCF_000517525.1). Classification (NCBI taxonomy): domain Eukaryota; kingdom Metazoa; phylum Arthropoda; class Merostomata; order Xiphosura; family Limulidae; genus Limulus; species Limulus polyphemus. The sequence continues at coordinate 1,889,229 of NW_013665611.1, forward strand.
GATATAGTGTGGTTGATGTATTATTACATTCTTCTTTGCGTTCCCTTCAAATTTCTCGTAATTGTACTGAAGATTTAAAATTAAGATGGTTTTGGAATTTATAATTCTAAATGTTTAGATGCTATAGAAATACTACTGGTAGCTTAGCGAAGTAAGATAATCATGAAATCATATATAGGTGCGCATAAATATATCTATTCGTAACTTAGCGCGCATGGTGACATATGATATGGTATCATGAATTTATCGTTGCTTGTGCCTCGCACCATGTGTCTTCTGACCCGTCCTTAACCCTATTACCATAAGTAAAATGTATACACCAATGATGGTGTGTTCGGAAACTTAGTTCTTCAATCCAACATCTGTTTTTTTCGGTTTCTCTTTAGTGCACACAATTAATATATTTCTTGGTACTTATTTCCTTTTCGTTTCTGCTTTAGATTTAGAAATAAAATGTGTTCTAGACTGTATAATGTGCTCAACTATTTTGTGTTTTATTGATGCTAAAGCACTGCAAGTCCAATATGAACAAAGAAAAAAATAATAATTAAGAAAACGCCTTTTTTCACAACCAGGAACACTTAGATTTGAACACTTAATTTAATAAGGTCTTTTAATACAATTCCACTATCTCACTTCATGCAACTTTTTATTCTAACTCTTTCACTTCATGCAACTTTTTATTCTAGCTACATCATTTCATGTAACTTTTTATTCTAACTATCTCACTTCATGCAACTTTTTGTTCTAGCTACATCATTTCATGTAACTTTTTATTCTAAATCTCTCACTTCATGCAACTTTTTATTCTAACTCTCTCACTTCATGCAACTTTTATTCTAACTCTTTCACATCATGCAACATTTTATTCTAACTCTCTCACTTCATGCAACTTTTATTCTAACTCTTTCACATCATGCGAACTTTTTATTCTAACTATCTCACTTCATGCAACTTTTATTCTAAATCTCTCACTTCATGCAACTTTTATTCTAACTATCTCACTTCATGCAACTATTATTCTAACTCTCTCACTTCATGCAACTTTTATTCTAACTATCTCACTTCATGCAACTTTTTATTCTAACTATCTCACTTCATGCAACTTTTTATTCTAACTATCTCACTTCATGCAACTTTTATTCTAACTCTTTCACTTCATGCAACTTTTTATTCTAACTCTCTCACTGTGTGCAACTTTTTATTCTAACCCTCTTACTTCATGAAACTTTTTGTTCTAAGCAAAATGCAAAATTCGTTTACCTCCTTTTTTCTCGCCTTACCTTAAATTATTACAGCTTGTGCTTGATAACGGAAGCTCAATTTGTTCTGCAGTCTCGTTTTACCTCTGTTACGGGTGGGATTATATGTCAAAACTTCCACACCTAAACAACTAAAAACGTTTTACCTCAATGCTCGTGATTGTAGATGATAGTATCACCTCAGTAGCGAGTTTGACACTTTTTTAAGTATGTAGGCTGCCGAATGGTCCTCATAATCTTGTCACCCTTCGAGATGGAGCTGACAAGTTTCCTATTGTCAAAACTCAAAATACTTGAGTGATGTTTGGTTCAATTGAGTTTGTTGCAGTAAAGATTGATTATTGATATCAATGTATGTGAAGTATTTACAAAAAGTCTGCAGAAATTATGCATTTTTTTTCTTATTTTGTATGGATATTTTGAAGTTTGTATACATTAATTTGGGGTAGTTTGTACGATGTCCCTTATTTTGTTATTTATTAAAAATATTCAAATGTTAGAAAAATTTCACTCAAAAGATAGACAATTTATTTAAAAAAAATCATTTTAAGCGAAATAGAACAACAGATGTAAAACTAACTTATATATGTTCCAAACAAACAACTAATCATGTGGGATAAAACTAACTTATATATGTTCCAAACAAACAACTAATCATGTGGGATAAAACTAACTTATATACAAACAAACAGCTAATCATGTGGGATAAAACTAACTTATATATGTTCCAAACAAACAACTAATCATGTGGGATAAAACTAACTTATATATGTTCCAAACAAACAACTAATCATGTAGGATAAAACTAACTTATATATGTTCCAAACAAACAACTAATCATGTGGGATAAAACTAACTTATATATGTTCCAAACAAACAACTAATCATGTGGGATAAAACTAACTTATATATGTTCCAAACAAACAACTAATCATGTGGGATAAAACTAACTTATATATGTTCCAAACAAACAACTAATCATGTGGGAAGTGCAAACATATAACTTAATAGATTTTTTTTCCATTTCAGGGCAGAATAATAAATATATAAATCTAGTTGTTAGCCCGGCAAAAAGCAGATTTTTGATTGTTTCATAACTAGAAAAACAACTATTAGGTTGTTTAAAATTACAGATCAATATTACAAACCATTTGATGTTTGACTTACCAGAAACAAAAGAAGCTATCAAAAGTTTCCACCGAAAAATAAAAAAAATCTAAGTTAATCTATGACTTTAGATTTCGTGATGAAACTAAGCATTAATGATGAAAGATAGATATATATATATAGTTCATCAACTCTCCTTTGGAAGCATTAACGACCAAAGAAACGTGTTATTTATTATTCCTGGCAGCATATTTCAAATAATGTTATAGTTTGGAGTCGGTTAAGTTAAATAATCGATGAACTTAATAGTTCTAATGCTTTTAACTCTCTTTTTTAGTCTGTCTTATCTGTTGCCAGATGACACAAGATCAGTTTTAAGGAAAGAGAATATCTCCTACGAGATTCATCAGACTTTTTGAAAATTTTGCAATTGGGTATAACTCTAAAATGCGATATTACAAAGTTAGCTATTTTTATGTGCAGTGTGTATCTCCTATAAAAAAATAACTATATAAATACATATTTAACCACCAACTCTGTTCGACAATTTATTTGAAAAATCGTGTTTTTACATAGAAACATTTTATCATATGAACCAGCTGATCCTAAAAATGACGGTTTCGATTGGAGCTGAAAAAAAAATCGCAACTTGTACCTTGCCGTTAGTTTTTCAAACTTCCTTAAAACACTATGCATGGATGTAGCTTATGAAATATCATATACAACATCATCCTTATTATCAATAATCTACCAGACATCGTTAGTAATGATATTTTGTACTATTACTTTTATTATTTATTTGAAGGCTTAAAAAAGCATCATGCCACTACGTACCCTATCTAACTCGTCTAAATAACAGACAAAATATCAGTTCTCATTGCTTTTGGTCAATATTAATTGGATTTCTAGAGTATCACAATGCATGAAAGAAACCGTCTAACAAAAACAGTTTTCTTACATACTATATCTGAGAAACCGATACTAAAAAAGTGATTATTGATTGTTTTAGGAATAATGTTACGAGTAAAAATCATCGAAGGTTTATAGATTATGTTAATAATACATGTTTAACCATTAACTTTTTTCATATTTATTGAAATTTATATCTTATCCGTCATTAAGCACAAAGTTGCATAATGGACTTATCTATACTGTGACCATCAAACCACTAATTTTAAAGTTATAAGCTTACCGATTAGCCACCAGGGAGATAATGAAATTTTGACATCAAGTTTTTAATAACACCAAACTATTAGTTTTTCGTAACGATTTGTTTGGAATTAAGCGCAAAGCTACACAACGAGCTATCTTTGTTATGCCCACCACGTTATAAGTATTCAAAATTATCGCTGTGCCGCTAGGGGGCTTTACTAACGAAGCTTTGAACAACAATACAATGCATGAATCTTATGCCTTTTAGGGTTTGAAACGAAACTTATTGCAGTTAATTTGTTATTGCTTTTTTTTTTGGTACTGCTTCTCTGAATAACTTTAGTCTCGTTTCATATCATGATGAATAAACAAGCATTGGATCAATAAACATATTTTTCTCCATTTAGTTATTTTTCTATCTTGAGACCACCAGAATTCAATGTAACTTCAAAGCATTTTCAAAGTAATTTAAATCATTTATTTCCTATGACATACAAATGATTGTTTGTTTGTTTTGGAATTTCGCGCAAAGCTACACGAGGGCTATCTGCGCTAGCCGTCCCTAATTTAGCAGTGTAAGACTAGAGGGAAGGCAGCTAGTCATCACCACCCACCGCCAACTCTTGGGCTACTCTTTTACCAACGAATAGTGGGATTGACCGTCACATTATAACGCCCCCACGGCTGAAAGGGCGAGCTTGTTTGGTGGGATGCGGATTCGAACCCGCGACCCTCAGATTGTTAGTCGAGCGCCTTATCCACCTGGCCATGCCGGGCCCGTACAAATGAGGGTAGCTACAAATTTACATTATGTTCAATCTCCGCAAACAGAAGTATCAAGTGAATGTTTGCTTTCAGTTGGTGTTACTGCCATTACTCAACGTTGAATTTTTTATCTTCCTTGTTCACATTCTAAAAAGTTAGATACCGTTTTGTTTTCCTCACAAACATCGCAAATAACTGACTTGTACGATAATATCTTAAACAAAAACATGGTACACTGTAACTACCACAACCCGTGTTTGTTTTGAATATTTATAATTCGCTTATCTTTTTTATTTTATTCACTATGTTCTTTGTTTTCGATAGTAATTAAGAAACCGTGATTAGAGACAGAATTCATATTAGTCAGTGTGGATCTAACATAAGGCAGATAAATACTTACGATTGGAGGGATATCTCTTGCTTTGCATAAACTAGTTTTAAATTTGTTTTTTTTTTCAATTTATTGTTTCTGTACGTCTTTATTATTTTCATTTTACACACACTTATCTATTTGCTGGAGTTTTACTTGGAAGATATTTCCAATCATTTGTTTCTTTAAAGCTCGCATTTTATGTAATCTGTCTAATATGTACAAAGTTTTACGTTTTCAATTTAATAACTTCGTGAGATTATAACCTTGTTGTTGCACATTTGTATCGGAAAAAAAAAATCAAAATAGGCTTAGGTGTCCATATATAATGCCGCTTTTACCCCCCCCCCCAACCAAATCTGGGAAACTTCAGTTTCTGAAATAGATATCAGCTATTGGACCGTTTATAACTAAAAACGAACGGACTTTACTTTGCAAAAATGAGGACTTGTATTGTATATTGTTTTGTCCATTGGTCATTAACTGGGGTCCGTTTCGATACTCGTTTAGAATTACAAATAAGTTTTAGAAAGTTGATTGTCAGTTTAATCTGATGTCTATGATCTATTCATTCTTAGTATTGACGATGATTTTAAAATGGCACAGTTTTACTTTTTGATTATATTTCAGTTTGTTGGAGTTCACAACTATTGTGCCCCTCTGTGGTACAGCGGTATGTCTGCGGACTTACAACGCTAGAATCCGAGTTTCGATACTCGTGGTGGGCAGAGCACAGATAGCCCATTGTGTAGCTTTGTGCTTAATTACAAACAAACACAACTATTGTTTGTTTGTTTATTTTGAATTTCGTGCAAAGCTACATGAGAGCTATCTGCGCTAGCCGTCCCTAATTTAGCAGTGTAAGGCTAGAGGGAAGGCAGCTAGTCATCACCACCCACCGCCAACTCTTGGGCTACTCTTTTACCAACGAATAGTGGGATTGACCGTCACATTATAACGTCCTCACGGCTGAAAGGGCGAGCATGTTTGGTGGGACGGGGATTCGAACCCACGACCCGCAGATACACAACTATTGTAGCTTTACTTTCCTTCTTTACGTGTGTTGGTCTTATAACGTCTTGTCCATAAATTCAAAGGTATATGTATGAAAACAAAACTTGACATTTTAACAGAAGTATCATATATTTCAAAGTATGGATTTTTTTTATTGTGGTGTAAGACATTATTCGCATGGTGTCGCCTCAGGGTAGCAGTGCCTAACTAGTTTACATACAGGTGGCCCAACATTATCTCTCCTATTTAAAAATTTAGTAATCAAACAACAAAAGCAATACAACCATGCAGTTTTCAACATCTTGTAGCCCAACTCAAACATTTCTTATTGTCATGTTTTTTTATCACTTCAGTAAGTAGTGTTACCCCGTAAAATGGCAACCGTGCAAGAAAAGACTCATTGTGTCGTTTGGCTTGAGAGTGGGCCAATTATATGGCCTCTGCATTCATCAGACATCACTCCACTAGATTTCTTTCTTTGGGGTATATTAAGGACATCATGTATCGCACACCTATAGCAAACATCACAGAACTAAAGACAAGGATATTGGATGCCGTTGCCACTGTAACTGCAGACATGTTGCTGCGAACGTTGACTGAAATCAAATATCGGTTAGACTTGCCGAGAGCCACTAATGGTGTACACGTAGAAGTCTACTGACATGTTAATAAACCTGCTTGAGTTGGGCTACAAGAAGTTGAAAACTGCATGGTTGTATTTCCTTACTTTTTAATTACTAATTTTTTAAAATAAGAAAGATAAGTTTGAATTAGTTATAACCTACAAAGTGTTTCTCGAGACTAGAGGAAAGATAAGTTTGAATTAGTTATAACCTACAAAGTGTTTCTCGAGACTTAGAAGAAAGAACCGTGGTTTTCTTACTTTGGAATTAAGATAACCTTACTGAAATGTTAACAATATTTCAAGTAATATTCACGGCTGTTGCCTAGCCAACTCTTAAAGAGCATTCCCCTCAGTAGTGCTATATTATGTGCCTGTTGTCTATACATCATACTTTAGTATGAGTTTATAGTCCATTCAGCCCATTTCAATCATGCCTTGTCCATAGTCAACAGTGGCATATAATACACAAAGTATAGTTGAAATTGTATTACAGGGTTAAGTACGTTATGTCAAAACGATTCTGAATATGTGAGTTATGTTACAACCACAGCCGATAAAAAATCGCAGTGAAGCGGAATGTATCAGAACTACATTTTGACATTGTTTATCGTTGCCTAGGTAGGGTGATGTCACCAAAATTTATCGCTTTTGGCAAAGGTATAAACAACCCTTTCCATCACAGATCATAAAGGTGTATTCAGATCTGGGATTGAGAATTTCATAGACGGGGGTATCACTTGTACTTAATTGCATTGGAATACATAGGAATATGGATCAACTTGGTTACTGGGTTCACTCAGAAAGAGACCCGCAACATGTCGAACCCCAGTGCGGTGTCTTGTAACAGGCCAGTGGCAAAGGACACTCACCTGCCCCAGGCAACAGTACGCAATATAATCAAGAAGGATCTCCATCTGTAAACAATGCCAACAGGGCATATGTTCACCTGGATAAGGCATCCAATCGTAGCTCCCATTCCACAGCCACACTCGATAAGCAGCTGGAGAATGGAACGAGTATTCATGTTATTCTGTACAAAGACATGGCGCTGGAGTCGCCGGACGCAGTACCTATGGATTTCAGTGCGTTATTGTTGTTTAAGCGCAAAACTACACAAGTGGCTGTCTGCGCTCTGTCCACCGGGGGAATCAAACCCCGTATTTTAGGATTGTACATCCAAGAAGCTTATAATTGACCCACCGAGGGATACTTTTGCACAGTTGGAGTATTGAAATGAGGTGCTGGAACACCGTCGTACTCGTACACGAAATGAAAAACCAGCAGAATGGAGTGGCGTACTTTGTGAAATGAGGTGCTGGAACACCGTCGTACTCGTACACGAAATGAAAAACCAGCAGAATGGAGTGGCGTACTTTGGATATGACAACCTTACGATAGAACATTTTGCAAAAGAATCTACACTGCACCATTGTCAAGATGCACGATCGTCAGATAAAGCATAGCCAGACGTGGCTATGATGTAATGTAATAAAGCTCCAAACTCGTTTTAATATAATGTATTCAATCCTCTGTTTAAACTTCTTTTTTTTCTTCTGGAAACCCTTATTGGATCAGTAAAAAACGGTGGTATTTAAAGTATTACCAATCGTATTGTGATATTATACCACTTAGATATTACTACAAAATTCAACTTTATGGTTAAGATTATTATTGCAAGTCACTAAATTAAATAATTCAACGATTTAACTTAGTTCGAGAAAAGAAAGAAATTATGCTGATAAAAAATGCTATTTAAATAATGACTATTTGTTTATTATAATTGTGACAGTAATTTCTCTAGCAAGATTCATTCAGACTTGTTTTATTCATTAATTTAATATGTGCATATGTGTATTTACGAGATTACTTTCCCTCGTATTTCGTTTTCAACAACTGAATGTTTAAATCATACCAAACCTCCAGTTCTTAATTATATCAACTATGTTACTGAAGCAATGTTTTTTAATGATTATTATTGTTATAACCAATTTGAATTCAATTAGGGAAAAAAGGAGCCCCGAAAAGGCGACGATGTACAAGACATGTGCTTCAATAGAACTTAATGGAGGTTTAGAACCCTTGGAGAATGCAAGTAAGTTAAGTTTGTTTTATTACTTTCTTGATGATACGTAACTAAAGACAGTTGTTCGCTTTGCTCAACTGATTAGTTTAAAACGCCTACTACATTAATAAATGCCATTTTTATTTAAATACGGTGTTCGTTAAGCAAACTAGTTAAGAAAACGAATTTTCGAATGGTTTTATTGATTCTAAGGAAACGCGTCGATAATAAAATCATAGTTCACACTTTAATAGTAAATGCAGCTGTCCCTTTAATGTTTAGAATATATTTTTCATAAAAGATCTGACTTAGAAGCACTTGTAAGATTCTGCAACAATGACCAATGAGATAACGGTTGAAAAATGCGTTATTTCACCAGTAGACGTATATATACGGAGCAAAAGTGAATATCTGTATTTGTATTTATGGAAGGTACCGTATATACTCGTGGAATAGTCGAATTTTTGTGACCGATTTTTAAAGCTATGATTTAGGGATCCACTTTTACGCGAGTAATACGTTCGAGAGGTTGAAATGTATGCTCAGTGAGAGTCCACAAAAACATGAAACAAACACACAACTGATATAAAAGACAAGCAACAACAGAAAAGCAATTTTAATTTTTTATTTACACAAAAAGGTAAACATGAAAACTTGCATATTATCTTAATAATAGACAAATCTTTTTTTTTTTTTTTTCAGATAAGCATGTTACATATCTATCTACTAGTAATATTCGCACTGTTACCTCAGAGTACATTAACTTATTTAATTATATAATTACAATATTTTGATATTATGGTTCGAATTAAGTTGCAATTAAGAGTTAAGTGTTTTCGTTTGTTTTCACAAGTTTTCGGTATAAAGTGTGACCTGGCCTGGGGTCAGCAGTTGCTATCTTAGGTTGCCAGAAAAACTAGGTCGGTTTTTACACGAGATATATGAAAAATTAAGAATATTTGGTCAAACATCATGTGTCAACTATTACACAAATAGAATATACGGTACTAAGGCTGTCTGCCCACTCCCAGTTTTTGGACTACTAACCAAAGGGAAAGAAGCCAGCCAGCAGCACTCTACTACTCACCATCTATGGGGATGCACTGTCACACTTATAACACACTCAAAGTTTAAACTGTGGAGATAATGTGTCTGGTATCGTACAGATTCGAACCCAACATGATAGCTCCGAAATTTCAGATCTACCATAGGGCAGGGGCGGCCCCTCGCAAGGAAGTGAATTATAACAAGACGAGCAAACCTATGTAAAGTAGGATATACCTTTCGGGTTATAAAATACCATCAAATAAAACCTTTAAAAAATTATAATTAAGACTGGTTACCTTTCATGTGAGCCGTTGTGCAGATTTTTACATATGTGTGGATCATAAATTTGTTTGTATTTTTTGAACACGAGGGCTATCTGC
>NW_013665611.1:1900003-1912150 GCF_000517525.1 Limulus polyphemus
TCTTTTACCAACGAATAGTGGGATTGACCGTAACATTACAACGCCCCCACGGCTGAAAGGGCGAGCATGTTTGGTGTGAAAGGGATTCGAACCCACGACCCGCAGATTGCGAGTCGGGGGTCCGAACCACCTGGCCATGCCGGGTCGCGGATCATAAGCAAAACGTTAACAAATGTAAGGTTTTATTAGGAAAATGTAAAAATTCTAAAATAACTTGATGATACATAGTTTTAAAAACGTGTATAGCAGACAGTGTCTTAAAACATGTGCTTTTAAATGCAAAATTTTAAAAGCGTTTAAATCATTGTAGATTGAGAACAAGTTTAAGTTCACTAATTCAGTCCCTGTCTTCTACAGTCTTTGGTACTGTGCATTAAAATAGTAAAATAAAGACAGTTTAATTAGTTTCGGAAGAGGTAATCAGCACCAAGAAATATAACTAAATGGCCCGGCATGCCCATGGGGTTAGGCCGCTCGACTCGCAATCTGCGGATCGCGAGTTCGAATCCCCGTCACACCAAACATTTCAGCCGTGGGAGCGTTAGTGACGGTCAATCCCACTATTCGTTGGTAAAAGAGTAGCCCAAGAGCTGGCGGTGGGTGGTGATGACTAGCTGCCTTCCCTCTGGTATTACACTGCTCAATTAAGGACGGCCAGCGCAAATAGCCCCCTGTAGCTTTTCGCGAAATAAATTCATAACAAACAAACAATACAACTAAACAATTAATGCCATTTTCTATATATTTTGATTTCATGGGATCTGTATTACTAGCTGAGTTGTTGGCTAGGCAAATAACTACACCTTACATGTCTCGACCTTCCACACGTCATCTTCAGGAGTGTAAATCACAAGAACATTCCAACGTTTATATTTCCTTTTCAATCATGTGACATATCAATGTACAGAATACTACGCCATCTACTACTACATTCTACCCTGTTAATCCTTAATCCTTGTTTAATACATTATCATTTTTCTTAGAATCATAAAATTAAACACAACAACTTTTTTTTGGTTTACACAATAATAATAATAGTATTTGAGACTGAACTACGGACTAAATACCCTTTACATGGTTTTTGTCTTTTTCAATACGTCATCTTCTTTCAAATTCTGGAAAGTGCTTTTTTTTCTTCAGCTAAAAATAGAAGGTTTTTAAAAGACTCGACTTTAATGTTTGGTCTATTTTAGTCACGATATTTTTCGAAACCATTATTCGACTTTTTTTATTCTTATACTAAAAGTTTAGATAACAAAACTAACTCAGATTTTAAACTTATTAAAATCTGAACGCATTAACATCCTTTGTGTTGAAAATATTTTGAGAAAATTTCACTTTAAACTCCAGTTGTTTCTTGTGAAACTTTATACTATTTTCAATGGAGATAAAAACAGGCTTAAACACAGAAATAACAAAGATTAAAAAGTACTTGACAAATGAGATTTTAAGCATACTTTTGAGGCTTTTCCGCTAAACCAGGATTAAGAGCTCTGAGTAGAATCTGCGACAAAAAACTTTGTGACTCAAATAAAGTGTAAAGAATTGAACATCTTAAGCCTTGGAAGTATGTTGTTGACAATTTCATCCCATAAAAAAAAAAGACTTATATGCAACAGTAAATCTTGAATAATTAGCTTCCGCTAGTTTTTTGGCCAGCATGGCCAGGTGGTTAGGGCGCTCGACTCGCAATCTGAGGGTCGCGGGTTCGAATCCCCTTCACACCAAACATGCTCGCCCTTTCAGCCGTGGGGGCGTTATAATGTGACGGTCAATCCCACTATTCGTTGGTAAAAGAGTAGCCCAAGAGTTGGCGGTGGGTGGTGATGACTAGCTGCCTTCCCTCTAGTCTTACACTGCTAAATTAGGGACGGCTAGTGCAGGTAGCCCTCGTGTAGCTTTGCGCGAAATTCAAAACAAACAAACAAACCGCTAGTTTTTAATAAATTCGTAGTTAAACATGTATAATATTGATGTTTCAAGAAAATTTTATCAACGTTTGCATAAAGTCGCGGTTTCTATCCATTCCTAAAATTAATTCAAGTCCTGTCGTGGTTTGATTTCAAAATAGGTACTGCAATCAGCACACGATGGTCGTTAATAGTAAAAGTGTCAAATATGCACTGCATAATTTCACAATATTCAGTTTTTGTTTTTACGTATAATTCTTTAAATTTTTTCTCAGTTACTTATCTATTTATTTTATTTGTTTTGAATTTCGCGCAAAGCTACACGAGGGCTATCTACACTAGCCGTCCCTAATTTAGCAGCGTAAGATTAGAGGGAAGGTAGCTAGTCATCACCACCCACCACCGACTCTTGGGCTACTCTTTTACCAACGAATAGTTGGATTGACCGTCACATTATAACGCCCCCGCGGCTGAAAAGGCGAGCATGTTTGGCGGGACGGGGATTCGAACTTGCAACCCTCAGATTGCGAGTCGAGCGCCTAACAACCTGGCCATGTTTGTTCTTTGTGTTATCTACCTATCAGTTTTAATTTTATCTAAAGTTTAATATGTTTTTGTCATTAAAATTAGATATGGATTATCATCTGCTTTAACTTAACAATTACAACACAGCAGCTGTAAAATACACTGAATTTAAAAACACCCCGAGGTTTCAGGGAACTATAAATTATTGTTTTATTTTTTCTTTTACTGCAACCCATTAAAAAGAGATTTCACCTTCACACCATAAGAATTTTTGTTCTTTGTTTTTTCGAAATTACCATGATATTCCAGGTGCATTTTTAATCCCGAAACTTATTTGATATAAAACTTGGAGCCCCCCAGTGGCACAGTGGTATGTCTTCGGACTTACAACAGTAGAAACCGGGTTTCGATACCCGTGGTGGGCAGAGCACAGATAGCCCATTGTGTAGCTTTGTGCTTAACTTCAAACAAACAAACAAACAATATAAAACTTGGAATATTTTCTGTTGTATTTTGTTTTCGACATTTTTCCAGCAACGGACAAATTATAATCGCTCATTAAAAACCAAAAGAATGATTTATTACTATTCTTCTTTAAACCTAATCGCTATGATTATTAGCTGATACTATGGGTATGCTCGACTCGTCTGTCCATAACATGTTCTGGATATTCTTTTCCAGTAAGAGAATCGAGTAAATCGGAACAGGAAATTAACATTTCCAATATGGTGGAGATTTCTTTAGTCCTCTTTGCTTTGTTATTGTTGTTGTTGTTGTTCGAAGACGTGTTTTGTGATAGTGATGAACAAAGTGATGATGAAACAGTCCAGGTTTATTTCAAGGGATAATACTTGTTTTTTAAATGAATAGAATAATTATGATGTGATCAATGCTGTTATAAACAGAAGTGGGAAAAATGTTTTTTGCGAAATATGTTCTACATTGTGCCAAATTACTTTAAGCGTGCTGCATTGGTACACTTCTGCTTCCTTACTGATGACGTCAATGTTCCCTTCACATCATCTGCTCGTAGAAAACTTTTGGAAGAAATCCGGAACGCTGTTCCGAATCACTTTATTGCTATGCACAAAGTTTCTTACGTTCATGGCGATGAATCGACCATACCCTGTACTTCTGCTTTCATAAAAATAACAAAAAACTCAGCTGATCGAAAACTACCAAAGTACGGGTTCTTTCCATATCACAGTCACACTTACAGTGTGGTCACGCAATCATGTGTTTGTTCTTCGTTGACCATGGTATGTTAGTGGAAGATATGAGCTGGAATGTTAAGTGTTCAAGCAACTCACACACATTATGCTAAATTATCTTTACGTATTGAATCACTGACGGTATGCAGTGATCTAATGGATTTTCACAGTCCCAAAGCAGTTAAGGACGACAAGAGAATATGTATGTTATGACAGAAAAGAGGAATGGAACGTGTAAACGTGAGTCAAGCCGAAAGACTACAGTTGTGTTCATGTATAACGTTCATAACATAGTCCTTTCCAAAACGTTGGATCGTAACAAGCAAACATTGGCATGGTATTTTTGTGAACTCAATCATGTTTACATTATATTGATTTTGTATTAAGAAAAAACTTTTTTACAACTGTATAATGATTTGGCTAGTATGATTTTCTTCAATAAGAACAAACTTTAACAGAAAATGAATCTTTTAGTCAATAGTTATCGAATACAGAACATAATAGCCCTTGAAATTATAAAGTTGGAGCACACCTAAGACAAAATTGCAATTTGGTTGAACATTGTCACAACGGAAAGGTTATAAATTGTTCTAGAGTTTCTAATTATGTCAGTTTCGAATATGAAAGTTTCAAGTTACAAACTTCATATTTTCGTTCTATATCTTTGCGCACATACACGGAAAATAGTTGATATTTGTTGCATAACAAATAAACTACGATATAAATGATTATGAGTATTTCTTACACTTAACGTAAATAGACTAGGTGTTTTGACATAATAATTACACCGTGTTCATGTTAATTTGAGGTATTTCTCTCAATTTTAAGTAAGATATACGAGTTTACTCTCTCACATTTTGGAAAATTTCTCGGCTATAACTTTATTATTTTCTATAGTCAAGATAAGCCAAGTATTTTAAAAATAATTTCGAATACGATAAACAAATAAACTAAGTCATGTTCTACTTTTTGACTTGATGGTTTTTTTTTAACTTTTTATCTAATGATGTCTACTACCAGTTACTTTGCTGTGAGTTCGTTAATTGGATATTTTTCTGTAAAATAAATAACTCTGTATCTTTTATGTTCATATTTCAAAAATATAGATCACACTGAATAATTTCAAATATTTTTGTGCAAAAAATTACAATTATATTAGAAAACTGGTTCAAGATTAAATTTAATTTTCCTTTTCTGTCAGGAAAAGTTTCTCGATTCTGATGACGCAATGATTTTAATAGCAATTTCTTGTGACTTTAAAATGCTCGTAAGTACAGTTAATTAATGAATTATACAAATAAAGTGCAATCATTTCATAAATACGAGAAAGCCCATTTTTGAATTTAACTAACTTTATTTACTAAAATAATCTCTACCGTACCTCGTTCACATTCATTATTAGCACATCATTATTCAGATCTACAAGATCAAACGATGACAGGGATCGAAATGTTACATTCCCAAGGAATTTAACTTGAGGAATTTCATCTTTTTTATTTGGCTTTCCAGATAGGGAATGCATGGTCCATCCGTATTCCTTTAGTTATGACCAATGAAAATGAACATATTGCATGGATTAAGTAAAAAAAAACAATTCAGGAGGAAATGCAACTTTACATGAGGGGATGTATTCTTCATGTTAGCTATCCCTCGAGTGGGTGTAATTTCAATTCATTGTATCTATCCATGGATGAATCCTAAATTTTCATCAAAGATTTCAATTTTGTATTTGCACATTTAAAGGAATAAATAAATAATCATTTGCCATACGAGGGTAACGATAGTGATATTCACATTTTTAGAGTAAATATAAAAAATGTTCACACTAGAGAACTCAAACGAACTAATATAAAGTTTTATAGCCTGGCTGTAAATTGTAGTTGCAGTTCTGTTAGTTTCCACTTTGCGGAATACAAATACTGTATTTCTTAAGTTAGTTATATATAACCCGTAAACCATGAAATGGAAGATAAAAATATATCAGCCAGTATTTGGATTCATACTAATAAACATACTAAATAACCCTAACTATAATTTTTTTTGTATGGGAACTTCGTAGTAAAAAGAGCTTCATATGTGTACATTACTTGATCTAATAAGAAAAGTATTTTATTGGACATCGGGGAACTATGAAAAAATTAGGTTAATGTTAAAACATTATTTGTAAAATACTAACCAAAGCTTTCAGGTAAAAGTCTTAATAATAGTGCATTACATGAGGAGACTAGGATTATTTGTGTAAAAATCACTGACATGAATCATTCTTAGTTCATCCTAATGTCTTTGGCTTTTAGCGACTTCAGTCAGTGATGAGGTCTATAAAATTGTGATTTTATATCTTTTATAACTCGTATCTACTACACCTGTCTCATGACAGGATGTAACTAATCCTAGCTCCAGTGCCCTGATAAGCGTTGCAGTGATGGTGTAACCATGGAAACTGACCCAAAAATCCCTTTTACCTATAGAGAACCATGTGGTTTCTTCATGACACATAGCAGTGCCTGCTGCTGTAGAGCTATTTGTTAGCATACATGTGAAGCCTTGATTCCACCTGACTTAGCTTTAGCGTCATGCAATTATTACTTTTCTCCAACTTAGTTTGACATTAACGACAACAAGATGTGAACTGTATATATGTATCTAAATACAAAATAGGGCCCCCCAGTGACACAGCGGTATGTCTTCGGTCTTACAACGCTAGAAATCGGGTCTCGATACCCGTGGTGGGCAGAGCTTTGTGCTTAATTACAAACAGACAAACAAAATGCAAAATAGAATATAAAGTAGTGGTGCAAAACTCGCCAAGTTAAAACAATTTTATTAATAAAACACGAAAACGTTTCGGGCAACAGCCCTTCATTAGATTACCAGTCACAATGAAACTGTTAGCATAACTGAACATCTGAACTGCGATATATATATCCTTATTGATAAACTCTGAATGGCCAAAAAGAAAGTCCTAAATGCCTAATTTATGTGACAAAACATTAACATCACTGATAAGTTTTGATAATGAACAAAAGTTCGTTTTTGACTTGTAGAAAAGGGTATTGTTTATTTGTTGTTAAGCGCAAAGCTGCACAATGGGCTTGTGCCCACTACGAGTATAGAAACCCGGTTTTTAGCGTTATAAACCTTCAGACTTATCGCTGAGCCAAAGGATATACATATGAGTAATGCTATTTTCACCTCCCATAGTTTTAGATCTGTAACTAACTAAAGTTGTTATGTGATATTACATTTATTAGTTCAAGAACACTTTCTCGCTTTAATTTTATTAGTACCTAATCTAAATGATATTTCAGATGGGCTTTCTACCAGTGCAGGTTCAGCTTGATTTATAACTTCTAGCACTGAACAAAGGACTCCTGGGCGGTGTTTGTGGCAGACAAGAGATAATTCTGAAATGCTACTTTAACGTATCTTTGATTCGACATTTGTAAATTAACTAATTTAGATATTAATGTTTTGATATGCAAAAGTTATAACTTTTAGAAGGGGCGGTATCTTAAAATCATCTGAATATTGGTCTATAAATAATGGAAGGTTGAAGATAGTTTCGATTTATAAGTATTTGGGAATTGCTATAATTAGCAAACGGTCTTATTATGCTATGACAGAGCATTTAATTAAACAAACTGAAAAGGCGAGTATTGTGATAAGAAAACGTGATTGGAAAATAAATGGTTTCTTATATGAAATATTTGAGAAAATACTAACTCCAATTTTATTGTATGGGGCAGAAATATGGGGTTTTACTGATTAAATATTAATACAAAATATGCAAAATACATTTTGTAAATGAGTATTATTTCTTGACATTTGTGTATAATGATAAAATAATAAATAACACACAACGTTAAAATAGGTTCACAATTAAAACATTTTAATTAAGGTCAGTAAGGTACTGAATTTGACGTTGCAACGTCGAAACATGTAGAGTCAACTTTTTTGTGGTCGTATATTGACCTTATTTAAAATGTTTTTAATTGTGTACCTATTTTAACGTTGTGTGTTATTTATTATTTTAACATTTCGTAAATATTATTTTGGGGTCTCGAAGAGTGCTGCAAATGTAGCTGTATTATGTGGAAAGTAATAGGTTTCCTATAGCAAGTTAACGATATGGTTAAATGTTTAGATGAAAAAGGAAGAGTAACATGGGTAAGTAAAACAAAAGTAATAGGTTTCCTATAGCAAGTTAACGATATGGTTAAATGTTTAGATGAAAAAGGAAGAGTAACATGGGTAAGTAAAACACGGCATTGTCTTTCCACACATGGATTTGGTTATGTATGGAAAAATACAACAGATTGGAAATGAATATTTGTTTACTAAAAGAATTTAACCAAAGACTTAAATATATTCATATTTAAAACCGGTATTCAGACTTAAGTGATTGTAATAAACCGGATAAATATGTTACTCTTAAATCAGATTTAGAACCAGAAAGGTATTCGTTTATACAATTTAAAAAGTTAACTTTGGCAAAATTTTGTATCTTGTTTGTTTTTGAATTTCGCGCAAAGCTACACTAGGGCTATCTGCGCTAGCCGTCCCTAATTTAGCAGTGTAAGACTAGAGGGAAGGCAGCTAGTCAACACCACCCACCGCCAACTCTTGGGCTACTCTTTTACCAACGAATAGTGGGATTGACTGTCACATTATAACGCCCCCACAGCTGAAAGGGCGAGCATGTTTGGTGGGACTGGGATTCGAACCCGTGACCCTCTGATTGCGAATCGAGCGCCCTACCACCTGGCCAAATCATAATTTTAAGTCTGAAATAGGCCGTTATGGAAATATAGTAGATGCATCATAAATATAGTGTAATTATTATCTGAAAAATGAGGTAAAAGCGATAGAAGATGAAAATCATGTTATCTTTGTTTGTTCACAATTTAATGAATTAAGAAATATAAATATATGTATATTATAATATCAAACCTAATCATTATAAGTATAACTCATTATTAAAAACCCAAAACATAAAAATATTGAATAATGTAAGTATATTTAACTGCTAATCACTGCAATTATGTTAGTCTTAGCTAAAGCAGGGATGATTTTTTTCTTAAATTTTTAAGTAACACAATTTTGTAGTTTTGATTTTCTTGTTTCGATAGTTTTTGTAGCAATAAAACTTTCTATATTATTATAGCCAAGTAGGTTACGTATATATCGATCCCTACTTGCCTTTATCAAATTAATTTTTTTTTGTACTTCTTTGTTTCCTTTTTATTAGCTATATTTTGTGCGCCAGCAATACCAAGTGTGGGGAACGCGTACACCCGATTCGATTTTATCACTCTTTAGGATCTCTACCAACCTACCCTCAAATCTAATTATATGCCCAAAGTAGCGCATCGTCCGTTACATATATATATATATATGTTAGTATTCTTTTCGGTACAAGAAAGGAATAATTGAGACCCCAGACGGAAGAGTTCTGTGAAAGAATAAGAGTGATAAGGTTTGTAATTTTTTTCTGTACTCTTGTCTGGAAAAGTCACTTACTTATTTAATTAGATGAAAATTAATTGAAATAGTGAAATTTTGATTCACTCCATAAACATGTATATAGCGATTCAGGTCGCTTTATAAGTACAAAAAGCTTTAGTTTTGCTCAACCAATACCGTGAAGTAGTCATTGTTAATACTCGGACATTTTAAAGGTGGTTTTAAACGGGTGATTTTTATGGCCGCCATTTTGTTTTATCACGATCTCCACTGTTAGGTACTACCGTACTTAACAATACAGTGTGATTACAAAATCCCTTTAAATAAGTATTAAAGAAATGTTGATTTAAACTTAAACTATTTTTATCTAATGGTTTGCTTGTTTGTTACGGATTTCGCGCAAAGCTACAAGAGGGCTATCTGCGCTAGCCGTCTTTAATTTAGCAGTGAAAGACTAGAGGGAAGGCAGCTAGTCATCACCACTCACCGCCAACTCTTGGGCCACTCTTTTACCAACGAATAGTGGGATTGACCGTCACATTATAATGCCTTCACGGCTAAAATGTTTGGTATAACGGGGATTCGAACCCGCGATCCGCAGATTGCGAGTCGAGCGCCCTAACCAGACGGCCATGCCGGGCCTTGATCTAATGAACCAGCGGCTTAAATCGTCTGGAATATAAAGTTACTATTGATTCGATAAAAAGGAACTGAATAAGAGGACGATCTGTATAACATATATTAGGTATTTTTTTGCTTTATATATATATATATATATATTTGTTTTCTTAATAAGTGCTGTGCTTTTTCTCTCGCTAACGCTGTTTATTTTAAAGAGATGAACATTAAAATAATTTGTTCTTCACCACTTTTCGGGTAATAAGACCACTTTGTAAGGACGGATTCAATCATAGTTACTTGTTGAAATGAACCCATAATTTCTGTTGTACTTTCCTCATTTCCTCAATGTGCTTTCCGCAAAACGTTCAATATTATGGGTGTACATAATAAAGATATTAAAAAAAAAGGAAATCTCGGAGACAACGCTAGTCGCTAGTTTAAAAAATACAATATTTATGAATATGACTCTAATTATTCTTTACTATTTGGTCTATGTGTTCTACATAAATTGCCTAAAATTATTGTGTGTTTTCACTTGGAAGAGTTAGTGGTTTGTTAAATATTATAATAGTGCACTAAAAAACCTTAAAATCACAAAGGGATTCGCAATTCAAAGATCGCATGTGAGTTTAAATTATCATTTTTTTATATTAAGAAAGTGTATTTATACTATTTTTTGAGACTTATGGTATATTATGTCTGTTTCAAGTTTCTACCAGAATAAAATATTTATGTAATAATACAAGTTGAAAGTTTTACTTCAATAACTCTTCGAGAATTCACAGAAGATGAGCCGAATTCTATGAGTGAATCGGACGGAATATTTCAATAAATCATGATTTCGAAATTTTTAATGTTTTATAATGCTCTGAATCTTGAAGAGAGCTCACTTAGAGTAGAGAAAATCTAACAAAAACTATGTTTAGAGAATTAAAGGTTTCGCGAGCAGAAATAGCAACCAGAATTAAATGAAATTGTTTCTCATCTCTCAAGCTTTGTTTAAGTGAAATTAGGCTAAATAGTGACGACATATTAACGATTGTCCTGCTAAAGATCAAAATTCGTAGGCTTTAAAAAAATCCGTTTAATTTTGCGTGATTATTAATTGCATGTTAGTTTAAACTGTCCAGAAGAAAAATAATCTAATCATTCTGAAGTATTTTCCTTATTCGAGTTTTTGCCTAGAGACATATATATTGCGGCCTATTCTTTGTCTAAAGACGTGTCTGGTTTACCGATTGTTTTGTTTTAAACTGATAGCACTTTACCATCTGTACACAAGTTGAAGCACGGTACAATGGATTTTTCTTACTTAAAATTAACACTAACCATATGGAATGTCAGGACATAATGCGTTCGGTTGCATGCTTTGTGATTGTACGATGATATAATTTTTAGAAGATAACGTGATACTTAGACATTATGATAAATATTTATATCATACCTCCTTAATGGTCTCCCTACAATACTATAGGTCAGATAAATGTCATAGAGCTAGGCTGTTTTAAGATACCGTTTCTAATCATATAATTTTAACCATTTACCCTGATAACACAGCAATTACTGGTTTAATCAAATCAACACTAAACCGGTAATTGTAGCCATTGTTACATCACCGCTAGCTCCGTTGTCACATCGCAACGGGGTTGCTTCTTTTGTAAGACATCGCTGTCACTCGTATCAGGCCTTATAAAGTTTCAAATGGGCGTTCATCGTTCCGTATGACATTACTTATAAATGTTTATTTCCTAAAAGAAATAAACAGAAAACAAACACATCTGTTTATTTCGGTACAAAATGATACACACTGATGAATTTTTCCGGTTCAGCTACTTTTTATCAGAACACACGTATCAAAGCAATGTAGCATTTCTAATTATACATGGCCTTGGAACCGCTTATTGAATATATAAACTAATTTTGTAAAGATAATTAAGGTTGTATGGATAATTGCAAAATTAATCCACTTGAGAGAAAAACGAGCGCCGTTTGTCTGAGTTCATGTAGAGTTAAATTATTTTCGTTGATGTCACAAGTATTTTCGTATATTATATATGCATGTATTAGTCTTTTGTGCAAATATGTTTTCGTTCTTTTATGAACTGCTTGAAACTAAAAAAATGTTGTATAGTTTTAGTTGTTAAAAGAAAAAGGGAAGAAATGTCATGAAGCGTAAATGAGTCATCTGACTAAAGACTGGTTTTATAAAGCCTACTTAAATGAGTCACTTGACTAACTACTTCTATTCTACAACACCTGTTCAAACGAGTCATTTCATTGGAAATTGGTTGGTTTTACAAAACAACTTATCATATATCATCCGTGAAAATGAGTTGTAAACTGTTTATATTAGGTCGTCATAAATTTAATGTCGCGTTTTTGAACACTTTCATTAACCCCCCCCCCCCCCAAAAAAA
>NW_013665611.1:1913081-1929645 GCF_000517525.1 Limulus polyphemus
TTTTCGTTCGCTGCAACACCATCTTAATGGGAAAACGTACGCAAATGGGGAAAGTGTTAAAGAAGACATCGGCATGTTTCTTTGCTTCAAAGCCAAGTGATTTCTTTAATCAGGGCTTAAACAACCTGACTGTAAGATGGAAAAGCATCATCGATAATAATGTCGGCTATTTCATTTAATAAATGTTTTGTTTTGATATATAAGTTGTTCGGGTTTTATCATTAAAAAAAAGCGCCATTAATTTCTTGACGACCTAATATTTTCAGACCAAGTTAAACGTATTAAATGAGTAAATAAACATAGAGAACGGCTATTACGCTTGACGACTAGTCGATTTTACAAGAAAGTGTAATGTGTATTATCCTAATGAGTCACCTTACTAAAATACTGTGAAAGTACCTTTTATAGTGTCATTTGTTTTGCAATTTTTGTGACTTTAATACAATTGTGGAATGAGGGAATGTTTTAATATTACCACAAAAATTTAATCAGTTTATTTCTATGTCATTTAGTAGTACACTGATAATTTTTCATCAGGGCATTGAAACTTTGGACATGGCTGTAGGTCACGAAGTCACTGATCACAGAGGATAGTGAATTTAGTGGGTCAGTGTAGCTTTCTGTTTCTAGAGATTGGTCCCATTGCACTATATTTGTTTTGCAATTTTCGTCACTTTAACATAAATGTGAAATGAGAAAATTTTTTAAGGTTATCAGAATAATTTATTGCTTTTATCTGACAACTAAAATTGGTTTCAGCTACAATTGATAATTTTACTCACACGATCTGCATTGTGTCTAAGTAGAAGAAAGAATAAAAAATTTTCAGAGAAATTGATGTGATCATGTAATAGAGAATGCGCTTTGATAGATGCCAAATTATGTTTAAAAACCTTATTAAAATGTTTTAAAGTGAAGTAATCTGTCTTAAAAGTTGCGTGATACTTTTGTTCGTAAAGCCTATACGCATGAAGAATTTCTACGTAAAGAAACATATTTGTCATCCAAAATTAGAACTGATGACAGTTGCGTCCTGTTGTATCACATACATACATACACACCCTAGGGAGAACTTGTACGGTAATTGTTTGCTAACTTCTAGTTTCTCGTCTCAATCTTCCTGGCCCGGCATGGCCAAGTGGTTAGGGCACTCGACTCGTAATCTGAGGGTCGCGGGTTCGAATCCTCGTCACACCAAACATGCTCGCCCTTTCAGCCGTGGGGGCGTTATAATGTTGCGGTCAATCCCACTATTCATTGGTAAAAGAGTAGCCCAAGAGTTGGCGGTGGATGGTGATGACTAGCTGCCTTCCCTCTATTCTTACACTGCTAAATTAGGGACGGATAGTGCAGATAACCCTCGTGTAGCTTTGCGCAAAATTCAAAAACAAAAACAAAACTCAATCTCCCCAGTGGATGAACGGTAAGTGTATGGACTTACAACGCTAAGATCTGGGGTTCGATTCTCCGTGGTGGCTAGATCGAAAATAGCCTATTGCGTAGTTTTGCGCTAAAACAAACAAATTTGTCTCCATCAGCAGGCGGAGTCAAATAATACAAGTCTGAAAAGTGTTTTCAGAATTTCTATATAAAAGCTTAAATAAGTCTATTTCTAACAGGAACAGCAAAAAAAAAAAGAACATTGTATTATTTTAACTTTAGTAATCGTGTAACAGTTAATAATACTATGAATGTTGGTTGCTATTTATGTCTAATTCAGATTCAGTACTCTTCAGCCATAATTTACTTCATTTATTACATGGGCCGAACGTGGCCCAGTTCTGGGTATACCACACTACGAATATTCGAGCCTATCGTTCGTGTTCTGTTGTGGCTGGAAGAAAAAAAAGCGCAATTTGCAATTTCAGGCCGCAAAGACTTTTTTCTATATTAAAAGAAACACGTGTTGATAACAACAAGCGGTAATCTACAAACACCCAGTACTAACCAAAAAATGAAAGTCATATAACTGTTTTTTTTTATATATATAAAACCTTAAAACACTTACAAAAGCAACTATGAAAATTAGAGGAAACAGTGATTTTATTTATTAATAAGTGCATCGTGTATCATCCTTACGAGTCTCTTTATTCAAACGTTATTATTTCTTTCCACTGAACTAGTTGATTTTGAAAGTATAATGTGTATCATCCTTGTACAGAAGCGGTAAGTGCTGTTGAGTAGTTGCTTATCCACTTAATCTAACAGTTCAACATTAGAGGAGACTAAAAAAAAGTCACCCCCATCACCGGTAGCTCAGCAGTAAGTCTGAGGGCTTACAAAGGTAAAAATCTGGGTTCCATACCTGCGATGATTCCTCCCAGATAGGCCATTTGTAGCTTTTGTTCTTAAAAACAACCAAACAAAAGAAAAATATTTATTAAATTGTGCTTAAGAAGTGCGTGATTATATCATTAAGAAAGTAAAGTTTAATGCAAACGTTGTATAGTTTATTTTAGGTTAAACTGATACTTATTTGTAGATTTTTCTCTTCTCTATATACCTAACTCTGTTACTTCTGATACGTCTTTATAAAGACTTAATCTAAATTTGGAGCTCTCCCTCATTGCTCAGAAAAGGAAAGAAACAGTGGTTTGAAAATCAAAGCTTTTCTTTTCAGTTAATATAAGCCAGCAATAGAAGTGCTTCAAAAATATGTAACCTTGATGAAGCTTCAGTAGTATTTTTGTTTTATTTTTTATGTCTTGTTTACGAGAGTGATTTATATACAGTTATTAACGTTTTCGTTTGTTTTTTTGCGGTAGGTTGTGTGCTACATCTTATGAACACCTACCGTAAACGCACTTTCAGCTTTAGAATTAGAGAATGAAATTGGTCGTGGAAATATGTCCAAGAAACATATTATTTTAACTGATTCTGTAAAGTAACTTCCGTCAATTTAATTTTTCAAAAAATACAAGCCCAAAATGAAAAAAAAAATGCATATATTGAATCTCTTAAAGCCCCCTTTTATTTCTTACATGTTTTCGTATGTCGTCTGTTTAGGTTCGTGATTTACCGATAACCTTTTTTTGAGCAAACCTTAAATACGTATAAACTCAAATAAATTAAAATATTGAAATATACATTTCCAATTTAATTTAATATCACTAAACTAAAACATTTTATAGACAGGCGAAAATTCGAAAATAAACATAGACTTAGTTGCCAATTATCAAACCAAAATATACTTGCATTAAGATCATCATTCATCAACCAGGTTTACGAAAGGTGCCCCTCTGTGTTCAATGGCCGTGTTTGAATGTCAGCTTCAGTTGTGTGTATTTTAATTTCTAGCTTAAGAATCGTCGTGTACTTTTAGAATATGATCTTGTGAAATTTATTTTATATCGTAGCATGTGCAATTAAAAAAAAGGGCTGTTTTCGAATATGCTATGATTAAATACAGTGAAGAGTAACAATATTAGTTTCAAAGCTTTTTCTAAGACCATATCTCAAGATATAATACATTTGCTTAAGTATACGTATTTTATAGGCACAATCTTTCTTCTTAACATTGAAAGTCAGTAATAAGCTGTGTAGATCTTCCAATATTTTATGAATATTGTCTCTTGTCGAAGTTATTTCATCCCTAAAGTAACTCAGTATGAAGTATTGAAAATAAGGTGCATTCTAATGACATAAAATGGCAACCATAACTTTTTTGAACTTTACATAACCCAGAGTTCGTGTATCTCTAAAACTGTACATTCTTTCTCCGTTATTATGTTAAGAACGCTACATACGTAACTTTATAATATTTGAAAATCAGACACTGTTCCAAAAACAACTTCACTGTTTGAGTCACGTGCTTATTTGAAAATCGGACACTGTTCCAAAACAACTTCACTGTTTGAGTCACGTGCTTATTTGAAAATCAGACACTGTTCCAAAACAACTTCACTGTTTGAGTCACGTGCTTATTTGAAAATCAATCAGACACTGTTCCAAAACAACTTCACTGTTTGAGTCACGTGCTTATTTGAAAATCAGACACTGTTCCAAAACAACTTCACTGTTTGAGTCACGTGCTTATTTGAAAATCAATCAGACACTGTTCCAAAACAACTTCACTGTTTGAGTCACGTGCTTATTTGAAAATCAGACACTGTTCCAAAACAACTTCACTGTTCACATGCTTATTTCTATGATCTGTTTAAAGAAATTATAAGATGATATGAATTATTATATTTCATTCTTAGATGATGTTACTTCGTTATCCACTACGTCAAGCTCCAATGGGTCCTGTGCAACTACCGTTGTCGCCAACACCGGCCACAAGGGGTCTCCGCGATGTGATGAACGAGCTGATACGCCCAACGCAAAGTGGAACAATAGTAATTTACAGACATCTAACAAAGAAGAAAATGGTTAGTGTCGTTCTACACTCTTTTTTATTTCAAGAGAAAGAAGGCGTCAGTGTTCAGTGACTTGTCTAGTAAATAATCTGAAATATTCCAAATTATAAGAAACATTATATAACTTATTTTTTTTATTTCCAAAATTCTAAACTTGGCGAGAAACTCAGAAGGGTTGTTTGCGATGAGTAAAAGACAATTCATGAGTTTTACATATGAAATGAACATTATTCCCTATCAGTAAAATACAGGGATTCTACACAGTAGGAAAACTGAAGTAACTATAGACCAAATAATGAGTTTTCTCTGGAAGCCAGAAAGTTCATAATTTTACATCAACACTGGTGTTAATATTTGGGAGATTTAAGTATCAAAACCCTATCCCAAAAATTACAAGCATGGTAACCATTTAAGATAATTATAAAATGACCAAAAGGATATCTGTGGCATGTTTGTGTGATTTGTTTGTTTGTAATTAAGCACAAAGCTACACAATGGGCTATCTGTGCTCTGCCCACCACGGGTATCGAAACCCGGATTCTAGCGTTGTAAGTCCGCAGACATACCGCAGTGCTACTGGGGGCTTATTGTATGATCAAAACACACACAAAATGGTTACGGTAAATGCTCAAGGATATCTTTCACAACCAATTTAGGGTACATTCAAGTACATTTAGCAATGAGCATTGGGTATGTAGAAATATTTCACTACCACAAAGATTAACATTTACCATGATATAGATTTTCCAAATACAAAGAGGGTAATATTCAGATAAGAGAATAGTCACTGTGATTACAGAATGTGATATTTAGATAAGAGAATAGTCACTGTGATTACAGAATGTGATATTCAGATAAGAGAATAGTCACTGTGATTACAGAATGTGATATTCAGATAAGAGAATAGTCACTGTTAGATACGTTCTGTAGTCACAGAAGAAAATAGTCACTGTGTTAGATACGTTCTGTAGTCACAGAAGAAAATAGTCACTGTGTTAGATACGTTCTGTAGTCACAGAAGAAAATAGTCACTGTGTTAGATACATTCTTTAGTCACAGAAAAGAATGGTCACTGTGTTAGATACATTTTTTAATCATAGAAAAGAATAGTCACTGTGTTAGATACATTTTTAGTCACAGAAAAGAATAGTCACTGTGTAGATACATTATGTAGTTAGAGAAGAGAATAGTCACTGTGTAAATACATTCTGTAGTCAGATAAGAGAAAGTCACTGTGTTAAATACATTCTTTTGTCAGAGAAGAGAGTAGTCCCTGTGTTAGATACATTCTGTAGTCAGAGAAGAGCGTAGTCGCTGTGTTAGATACTTTCTGTAGTCAGAGACGGAAATAATCATTGTGTTAGATATATTCTTTATTCAGAGGATAGAATGGTCACTGTGTATATATATTCTGTAGTCAGATAAGATAATAGTCACTGTTAGATACTTTCTGTAGTAAGAGAAGAGAATAGTCACTGTGTTAGATACATTCTGTAGTCATAGAAGAAAATAGTCACTGTGTTAGATACATTCTATAGTCACAGAAGAAAATAGTCACTTTGTTAGATACATTCTGTAGCCAGAGAAGAGAGTAACCACTGTGTTAGATACATTTTGTAGTCAGAGAAGAGCTACTGTGTTAAATACTTTCTGTGGTCAGAAAAGAGAGCAGTCACTGTGTTAGATACATTCTGTGGTCAGAGAAGAGAGTGACCACTGTGTTAGATACATTTTGTAGTCAGACAAGAGAAAAGCTACTGGGTTAGATACATTTTGTGGTCAGAAAAGAGAGCAGTCATTGTGTTAGATAATTTCTGTTGTTAGAGAAGAAAATAGTCACTATGTTAGCTACGTTCTGTAGTCACAGAAGAAAATAGTCACTGTGTTAGATACATTCTGTAGTCAGAGAAGAGAAAAGCAACTGTGTTAGATGCTTTCTGTAGTCAGAGAAGAGAAAAATCACTGTTAGATACTTTTTACAGTCACAGAAGAGAATAGTCACTGTGTTAGATACTTTCTGGAGTCAGATAAGATAATAATCATTGTGTTAGATACATTCTGTAATCAGATAAGAGAATAGTCACTGTTAGATACTTTCTGTAGTAAGAGAAGTTCAGAGAAAAGAACAGTCACTGTGTTAGATATACTCTTTAGTCAGAGAATGGAACATTTATTGTGCTACGTACATCCTGCACTTAGAAGAGGGAATTTTAAGCTTGTTCGATGCGTTTTACAGTTAGGGAAGGGGACTTTCAGTGCGATAGGTATATTCTACAGTTAGAGAACATTCAAAGTGTTGATTTTTGTCTTCTCTCCATTCAGAGAGGAGAACATTCAGTATGCTAACCATATTCTGCTATTAGAAAAGGTAATATGCAGTATGTTAGGTATTCAAACTGTAAATAAGGGGAACGTTCAGTGTTAGCGGGATATTGGTCAACCTAAAAATGAAACATTTCGAGTGATAGAGGGGGGGGACATTGGAAGTGATAAGAAATCTAACGTAACTTACCTCCTCGATATCCATACGTGTTCCTCACCTGTTAAATAGTTTACAAGTGAACTCGCATACTTAAGATAAATATACCTTTGATAACATACTCTAAATGTTGGACATTCACACGACCTTCTCTTAAAGAGCATTAATCTTTGGTGAAGTTAAGTCCCAAATGGTAGAAATCTTGTTGAAATCCATTTGCATTTCACGAATGAATTGTTCTTTTTTCTTGCTATCAAACCCGTCTTTGAAGTATTGTATTTTCCTTTTACCTACAGAGAAACTCCTGGTGTGATAACAGTCAATAAGTAGATTGTTTACTTAGATCTTAAAAAGACTAAACTTTATTTGGATCTATGAGATTTCATGATATTCAGTATAGCGTAAAGTTAGCCATTCTTTCAGTGTTCGATAAAACATTGGATAAGTTGGTCTCGGCAGGACTCCTCTATCTGATAATAAGATACGAGGAAGAGAATCAGAAGACAAAACAGGCAATAAATCTTCCTTTTGTGTTACTTATGCTTGTTCTGGGAAACTCTACATAATGAACGTTTCTTGAGAGCTTTGTATTGAATTGAAATACAAAGTGTAATTTATTAGCATTTCAACAACGATCGAGGATATTGTATAATAGTAGCAATGTTTTCTAGATTACGATATTAGATGCTTAAGAATACCTCTAATGGTAAGGAATGAAGTTTTTCACTTTAACATGCTTCATTATTTCCAGTTTCATCAAGAAAGAATAGCTTTTGAAATCAAATTTTTCAATTATTCATGTTGAACTAAAATTACAAATCACTTCACTTAGTTATGCATATTGAGCTGAATTTGCGAACATTTAAGCATTAGGCGATTTTATCTGTCGTGATAAAATATTAGAAATAAGACATTAAGTCAGGCTTACTGCCAAAGTTAACGCATAGTTGGAGATGAGGTAGCAATAAGTTTAGGGACTTACAGCGCTAAAATCCGAGGCTCGACGGACAGAGCATAATTAGAAAATTGTGTAGCTTTGCGCTAAAAAAACAGGAATTTAGTGTCCTCCGATAGGTAAGCTGTAAGTTTACGAACTTGCCACTCTAAAATTTGGAATCTGATTCCTCTCTTTGGACAGAGCGCAGATAGCCTATTGTGTAGCTTTACGCTAAAACAACAAATGAAAATAGAGATATATCTGAATAGATATTGTTAAAAATAACGACTGTATCATGCTTTCATTAGTTGCCAGCCAATTTGACTTAGCCCAATACACGTGATGCTTGACCACTTAATTTAACCTTTAGGATGTTCCAGTGATTGAAAACTACAAGTTTACTCTGAAAAGACTGACTAATAGATATGGAAAATACAGTAATTCTATAAAAGCAGAATATAATAAATCCAAACCACACTACACAACAACCTCGCTTTTTTTCCCGAAATTAGTAGCATTTCCTTCAATCACAGAACAGTAAATTACGATATATATATTCGGAGTAGAACAAGATATTTTAGGTCCCAAATATAAACTAAAACTCGTAATCATTATTACATTAACACTTCAAATACATTCCCACAGCGGGTCAGTACTACGTGGGACAGAGCGTAGATGGTCCATTATGTAGCTTTGTACTAAGAAAACAAACAAAAGCAATCTTCAAATAAAAATACTAGAGCCCCCCCCCCCCCTCAGTGGCACAGTGGTATGTCTGCGGACTTATAACACACTAGAATCCGGTTTTCGATACTCATTGTGTAGCTTTGTGCTTAATTACAAACAAACAAACAAATACTAGATTTTCGAAAACACCCATTGTTCTACCTTTCATAGTAGAATATCTGCATCGTGAAGATTTTAATAAAATTTTATTTTTATTTTTTGAACAACTAATGAATTATGGAATATTTCTAATTTTAACTTTAATCGTGTGTTTCGAAAATCTTCTCTGTTCAGAAAATGTTTTTGTCAAAATTTAATGTGAATGGATTTTTACTTCTTCTAGACTACTTGCATTCTCTTACATTCAAATAGTTTGAAAAAATTTATATTAATAAAAAAGATCACTTTACTCTACGAAATCAATATTTCAACATCTGAGTTCTACAGCTTGACAAATCGTTTTGTCCGTATTGACAGTGAATTTAAAGTTATTAGTTTTCTTGATTACTTAATAGATGGCGCTTCCGTGTCAGAATTTATCGTTTTATTCAATGTGCTTACTATAAATCTCTTGTGGTAGGTTTATCCTAGTGTGTTGTCTATAACACGTTTGCCGTGACATATTGAAAATAATTATATTGCTAATAAAAATAACCACCCCAATAACAACTTGTTTGCTACTGTTTGTAGAACTATGGACAAACATCTGCAAGTTCAACTTTGTTACTTGAATCTTGAATGGTCTTTGAATGATGGAAGAACCCATTAGACACCTATAGCGTTTTCATTTAACAATGACCACTGTTACCTCTTTTGAAGTCAAACGTTAAAATTGTTTTTATGCACTTTTGTCTAACTAAAGAGGACATAAACAAGATTTCAGGTCACTTCTTCTCAACTCGTCTTTTGTATGGAATATAGGAAATGTAGTTTCATTGTATCCACAGTTTTGTGGGACGGTATTACTAATAACAGAATAAATTATAGCTTTTTTACGACAGTGTTTTGTTAAAATAATCTTAACTGTTGTAAAATTTCTTTTTGAAGTCAATGTATTAAAATTCACGTTTATTGAGTTAAGTATATTCTAAGATAAGAATTACGTTCTCTTCAACAACAATACTGGATGTTTCAAAATATAGTTACAGGCAACATTGTTTATCAAATGCAACATGTATTAATAAATACGCGGGTTTTTAAAATAATTATACTATAATTATTTAATCACTGTATGACTCTAACTGTGTAATAAAAGCATAATTTGGTCTTATCTCTAATTATTTAAATGCAGGTGTTCAGAAGGATCAGAAGCAGGAAGAAGATCTGAAATTAGCATCGTCTTCTCCTAAGAACTACTCGCCAGTTAAGGTCACTGTTTCTAGCTCTAATAGAAAAGGTAGATATGAATAATTTTTGTTTGATTTTACACTAGGTGATATTACACTTACCATTGAAACAACCAGAAAACCAATATACCTAAAACGAAAAACATTTCAAACTTCCATTGAATGCAAACATTGAATATTGAAGTATTGTGAAGGTCTTAGTTGGAATGACGGAGTTTAATGTCATTGTCTTTTATAGAAAAGATAAATATATAAGCATTTTGATTAATTTTATATTACATAGTATGTTACAGACCCATCGTAAATCGACATGTTTCACATTGTTAGACTGAAAAACAATAGTGAAAATCCAGTAAAAGTTCTCAGTGACTTAAAGAATAATTTTGAATATACCACCAGGTAGATCTTTATAGTATGTTGCCTGCTAATAATATGACAATTTTAGTTAATTAAGGCTTTTTCTTCTGTCGAAATCCAACTTAAGTTAAGGAGCTGTACAAGTTATCTCTTTACTGGAATACCAACATTATATTTATCTAGAAGCGTAGATCATCAAAAAACATCTTGACCTTGTGGTAAAACAATTAAACACGTTTTTATTCACTTGCAATAAAATGTTAATGAAAAACCAGTATCGATAAACAATCCAGCATGTGAGAAGGAGATGAATATAAAGCAAACAATTGCTTATACCACGTATATCCCCTGTAAAATCAATATTAAAAAATCTATAAATTATTTAATACTTTCGACTATCAATAATACTATTTAGTTTTGTGCAAAATAATTTATTTCTAGTTTAATGTTTTCATTTAGATTTAAACACCCAATATGTAATTTTTGAAATATAAGTTAAGTGTCTTTATTTTATTTTTATCTCATATATCATAAGCTATATTATTCCATATTTTCACTCCTACATTGCCCCCCAGTGGCACAGCGGTATGTATGCGGACTTACAACGCTAGAATCCGGGTTTTGATACTCGTGGTGGGTAGCTTCGTGCTTAATTACAAATAAACAAACACTCCTACACAAGTTTGTTGACCTATTGATTTTTTGAAAATAAGGGTATATGTAAATCTCTATTAATCCTTGATTCATAACTATGAATTTCTTTGTTATTTTTGAATAACAGGTATATTAATTATTTAATTTTTTATATTGTACATAAAAATAACCAACAAGTATTTATTTATTTATTTCATAAATGTTTTAATATGTTAATTTTATGGAGCAACTGTTGAAAAAAATTTTGATAATTTGGACATAAGTTACTTTTTGCAGGAGCCAAAAATAATTTAAATTGTTTTCAGAAGAATTTCCCCAAGAAATATTACCATACATTAAACGAGGGTACATAAAACTGTAATATAGCATAATTAAACGTTTCTTATTAACCCAAATTTTTCCTTTATTCATTACTCCTATATTTTTGGGCACAGTTTTTCAAATGTGTATATGTTCAAACCAATTTAATTTATCATCAATTAATATACTCCAATACTTTACTGTGGAACATCTCCATTCATATATATATATATATATATATATATTAAGTTTGTTATTATTTATAATTGATTAGATCTTACATGAGTCACATGTTTGATGATGTTAGTTTAAATGTTTCAAAACCAAGAACGTCTATGAATATAACACATTAGTTCTGAAAAACATCTCGTGCTTTGAGGAATACAGTCAGGTTCCTTTCTGGTGTCTCAGCGGTAAGCTAGAGAGCTTATAAAGCTAAAATTCTGGTTCGATCGCTGCGATTAGCACAGTTGAGATAGTCCATTGTGCAGTCTTGCGCAAAGTAAACAAACAGATATAGCAAGACTATCCAATTCAGAATTTTTCTTCCAGCGTTCTTTGTTTGTTTTTCGGATATTCGCGCAAAGCTATTCAAGGGCTATCTGCACATAGCCGTCCCTATTTTTTAACTGATAGACTAACTAAATAGTCAACAACATTCGCAGTCACCTGTTGGACTACTCTCTGACCGAATACTGGAATTTGACCTTTACCCTTACAACGCACCTACGTCCCCAAAGCGCGAAGCAAAAAATGGTATTTTTTATTTTTGGATTTAACGGAACGCAAACAATAGAACCACAGATCCATAGTTTGGAACGCTATCTAAGAGCAGCCTTTCTTTTAGCATGACACTAATTTAAATTAAATATGTATTACATATTTTCCCGTAAAATTATTTAGACATAGGAGTTTCCAGACGTTTCTTCACATAAACAAAACACACATGATCTAGGCCTTTTTTTTTATCCTTTCAGTAATAGCTGATCTGATTTTGTAATAAGAATAAAACAAACAAATAGATAATTTTTTGTTTGTTTTTTACTAGAGATAATACTAATTAAAACAAACAAATACCGCTTTTGCGATCAAAGTCGTTTGGCCGGAACACTGACCACCTAATTATTTTTCTCTTACATCGATTTTCATCATTTATTTGTATTATCAGCTAATGTTGCCTAAATTATACGTCACTTCATAGCATCATCAAGTAGTTTACGCGAAATTCTAAACTATTGCAATTTACTTAATAAGATTCGATTTAGGCAATTTTTTCATTGCAATATGCAAGTTTATGAAAAATTACCTTTGCGCTATTGCATCAGTTTTATATTTACTTATTCTATGATTAACCCCCATGGAGACAATTTTTCTGTTTAGAAACATACTGTTTTAGCTTCAGGTAGCAACTGATCTAAATATGTCCATACTGTTTCTCAATTTCAGAATTTACTTTCAAATTTCGATTACATATAATTAGACATTTGTCTTACTTCGTGTATTTGTTCCTTAAAGATTAGCTTTTTACAAGATAATGCACTTGCGAGCATGGTGCAGATAGACCGGCAACTTATGATGCTCATGAACAAAAGTAACCCTATTTTCTGAACCCTTGTTACCTATCGTTTCATCACGTGTTTCCGGATCTATTTTGATACCTCAGTGTGTGTGTGTGTGACGACACAACGTTGTCCTCAAGGGCATGTCTTCTCCTCTCAAGTGAAGAAAGCGAATATTATTTGAGAAACGTACTTACCTTTAGCTGAAATAGACAATCTAACAAGAATAACGAACACCTTTGTCTCTCTTGTAAGGTTTTTTTTTTCTTCCTCTCGGATATTTTTCGTGCTATCGTACAACCGAGTCAAGGCATATCACTTCAGTGAAGAGTTACAGGCGGTAGAAAAGCTAAGAGCAAAACTTTCTCTGTTATTATTATTATTTGTTGTTGTTGTGAAGATGTATTTAGATTATGGAATCGTGTTGTTCTATATGTATATGAGCTATTGAGGTGCTGTAGCGATGAACAGAGTGGCAGTGAAATAAGTGCTTAAGAAATGGTTTTAGTTGACTTACTACCGAACGTGGCTTGTTTTGTTTTTTGTTTAATTAAGCTCTTTCGAGATGAAAAATTTCCCCGAAATAGTGCTGCTGGAACCTATTTTGTGATGCTATCGTCAGGAAGGAACATTTTGGGTGTATATGTGACATATTTGTTTTCACTAACGAAAATTCGACTTAATTTATTTGAAATTTGGAGTTGAATTACAGAATGTTGTACAATATATATCATTAAATTAGTTCTGTTCGAGACAAGACCTTGATCCTCAGTATTCACTTTACTGCTCATAATGACTTCAGTTGCAGTTCAAACAGATCTGTTTGAAGATGTATACGATACAAAATGTAGGTGTAAAGAAAATTTAGAAAACGTATATCAAAACATTCCTTATACAAGTGATATCCCGTCATTGGTTACAAACCACCCCCATCACGAACCTCGAGTTGGGAAGACCAATCAATTGAATAATAAAAGACGAGAAATATTTCAACAAAATATGCATTTTACGCAACAAGCCAAAGTCTCCTCAACTAGTGTTAATATACGACCCACATCGTGCTGTCCAGTTTTAGTTGGATTTATTGACCATTTGTATTCGATCTCTCCAACGATGGAATCTCTTGAGGAGATGGGGAATAAATCACTTTCGTTTGAGGATATTTCTGCATATAATCGGTCTAAACTAAAGAGTACTGAGTTTGATTCGTATCCTCCGTTTTTCAGTTCCGACATTCATATAGATAAGCATAATACAATTCAGAAGGAAACAAACAAAGCTTATTTAGGTTGTAGTGGTTCATCTCTTGTGGATGAAGAGTTTAGAAACTTAGCAAAGCTTTTGTTACAGCCAGAATCGCTTCTTTCATCAGAATCTCAGAGAAGGTATCCTTCCTCACTTACTGATGACACAAGCCATCAAGAAAAGGTCAACTTTTTCTTTGTTTCAAGCCCTAAAAATGCAGCTTCTACGTGTTCGAGAAACATTAGTTCAGAAAGTTTTAATCCAACACTGAAATCTGGTTTTTACAACACGACGTCGTCTTTGTCGCTTAATCAAAAGGACGAAAGAGAAATAGCCGAAGATAAAAAGATTGAGAACTTTAGATATCCTACTTCTGATAATACACATAATGAGTCATGTCTTCCAGACAAAAACAGAAAAATCTTGTTTGCTGTGAATGAAGTGGATAAGACTGACGATAATGGCTTTGAACATCCGATAAAATCAATCAAACAAGAAAAGGTTCTCCCTTCTTTTTTGTTTCGACTTAAGTACACTTATCCAAAAAGTTTTCGCGCATCTTTAATTCCCAGTTCAGATGAAACGAAAACACCTTTACATAAAATAACAGAAGAACACGACGAAAGCACATTTGTACAGGGAAGAAATGATTTTGATTTAAATGTTCAGGAGAAAAATAAGAAAGATTTAGTCGAAGAATGGCTACTAAATACTTCTTTTGACAAAAATGATGAAAACTTGAAGCAAATAGAAGACGAAATTATTCATCATCTGCAGTTTCCTAGTAGCGATGATGAGCAAGATGTTGGAGATATTTTAAAAGAATTTCACTTAAGAAGAGATACTTGTGACAAGTTTGATATGGTTAACGATTATTCTCCGAACCAAGAAAGATTTAGCAACGAACAAACAACTCATGAAAAATATGAAAATAATGAAGGAAAAGATGTAGAAGAGAGGAAAGAGGACAAAAATGCCTATCAAAAATCCAACGAACAACCACGACGAATACGTCATAATTCACGACGCTCGTCTTCCGTTATCAGCAGAAGTCCAGTTTTGTCACCTGTATTAGAAGAACAAGAAATATCTGGGAACTCTGATCAGAAGAACTCTTCTTCTTGTGGACGGAGCACTCCTGAAATACTTGTAGATGATAATTCAGTTTTTAGTTCCAGTGCTAGCTTTTCTTACAAAGAAATAGACGTCTTACAAACGAATACTTCTTCTCCAATAAGAATGGAAAATACCTTAGAGCACAATGGTCATAATGTTGACTCAACGCGTCCAGAAATAGACGGCCAGTATGATGATGATGGAACAGTTATATCGAAACAGAAGTTGAACGACGAAATGAAACTACAATTTACTGGTTCATGCGAAATGAATCAGCAACCATTAAGTAGCCAAGTGTCAAAAGAAGAAAAGGAAGTAAAACTGGGAGGAAAGAACTGTAAGTAAAGTTATGTTTAGTAAAGTAACGCGGCGCATTTCATGAACTGTGCAGTGAAAATTAGTTAGTTTAAGAAGAGAAATATGCAGGGGAAGATCTAAGGATCTAAGCACATTTTTATGTTCAATTTTGATTTTTACAATATCAATAGAGTGTCAAAACCAATGAACCCACTTTTTTTAATTTCATTGTTATTAGGGAATCATTTTGGTTTTGTACAAAACCTAAATCTCATTCCTTGTATGTTTTTTGCATGAAACAATACATTTTTTTTGTATCCTCACATAAAGTATTTATATTTGTCAGAATTGTGAGCATTTTTACTTACAAGAAACCTTAAAATTGCAACAACTGATGTTCCCCAGTAAGTCTGCGGACTTAAAATGTTAAAATCCGAGGTTCGATTCTCCATGATGGACAGAGCAGACAGCTCAATGTGGCTTTACTCTAAAATAAATAAAAAAAACACTAATTGATGAAGTCCGTACTCAACTAATAATACAAGAATACTCCATTAAGATATTCAATGACAGCTTAAGTTAACATTTACAACCTCCCATATCGGTAATGTAATAATAGATCACCTTAGGTAACAACTGAGTTACTTGGTGTAACACTTATGTACTCTTTATTTAAATAACACAAATAAATGCTTCATACATTTATCAAGATTTGAATACATGCATCTTTAAATTTAACAGTTTGGATAAATTATTCATAAGTGTAACAAGTTTTGAATAAATGATCCATAAGTATAAGAAGTTTAGAGGGGGCCTAGCATGGCTTGGTGATTAGGGCGCTCGACTCGTAATCTGAGGGTCACGGGTTCGAATCCCTTTCACCGAAGGGGGCGTTATAATGTGACGATCAATCCCACTATTCGTTGGTAAAAGAATAGTTCAAGAGTTGGCGGAGGGTGGTGATGACTTGCTGCCTTCCCTCTGTCTATCGCTGTTAAATTAAGGATAACTAGCGCAGATAGCCTTCGTGTAGCTTTGCGCGAAATTCAAAAAAAGTTTTGAATAAACGATCCACAAATGTTACATGTTTTAATAAAAAAAATTAATAAGTTTTGAATAAACGATCCATAAATATTAGATGTTTTAATAAAAAAATTAAGAAGTTTTGAATAAATTATCCAAAATTTAAC
>NW_013665611.1:1929718-1936423 GCF_000517525.1 Limulus polyphemus
GACTAGCTGCCTTCCCTCTGTCTATCGCTGTTAAATTAAGGATAACTAGCGCAGATAGCCTTCGTGTAGCTTTGCGCGAAATTCAAAAAAAGTTTTGAATAAACGATCCATAAATATTAGATGTTTTAATAAAAAAAAATTAAGAAGTTTTGAATAAATTATCCAAAATTTAACAATAGTTGTAGGTTCACTGGTTTATTGGGAAGCAAAACAATGCCGAAATATCTGACAATTTGCAGATATTAGTGGCGCCGCGAAACGTAGGTTAAAAATAACTATTATAAAAAGTCTGAAGTATGTCATGTTATCTCATGCTCTAAATTTAGGACATTTCTAGATAATCACATAAACAGTCTCCTGGTTCTGGTGAACTACCTAAATATATGTTTTCAAAACCATCCAGCTGATTTTTAATTAAATAAACAAACTACAAACGCCAATACGAGTTAGAAACATTTTTTAACGAAATATATAAATATAATTGACGCTAAATATCTGAATCATGGAGAAAATTTTTTAGCGTATACAACTAGTAAGACGATAGCCAGTTGATACATTGGTTAGAGATCACCGGCACTAACTTTACACGTTTTTCTACACGCTAATGGGCAGCTATAAGTTAGTTATTTTTTATTCTGTTGTTGTTGTTTCAGCGCAAAGCTACACATTGGGTTCTCAGCGCTTTGTCCACTATGTTGTAACTTCGTAAACTTACTGCTGACCCACCGCTGAACCTGTATTCGAGACACCTATTATTAGTTTGATATAACAGAATTTAAGTACTATACTGTTCCTCTGAAGATATGCTTAACGTGACAAAGAGTGGCAAGCATCTAACAAAAATTTCCTAGTTTACTAATCACGAACTGGTGTATATTTATCCGTGGCATAGCGACTCATAGAATGTTTCACGGTTTCTTTTTTCAAGTACAAACTTTTAGCTCATAGCTCCATCATCTCTTGACCGATTTGAGATCTAATTACAGTTTTGGACTTAGGATATCAAATCCTTTGGATTAGTTTATTTGACCACGTCCAAGGTCTCATAGATTAATTTGTCTAATCCTGTCTAGAAGAATTTCAATTTGAGGGTAGGCTGGTAGAGATCCTGATGAGTAATAAAATCGAATCGGGTATATGCACCCCACACTTAGTATTGCTGGTGCACAAAAATATAGCTAATAGAAGGGGAAAAATATGTCTTATAGATTAATTTACTCTAATCCTGACTAAAGGAATTTCAAGTGCCGCGGCTACTGAGGATTCCCTCTTGTTTTATAATGTAAAAATTCTAAACTATAGTAAAAAAAACACATTTATTTATAAAGATAAATGCAATATTTGTATGAGAGTCTATCATTTATGTTGCCTTCAATAACATTTTATACATTACATGTTATACGCATGATCTTTTCTGGACAAAATCTGATATAACTTTTCTGAGTGGTAATTTGTATTTTTTGTAAATGTTTTTTTTTAAAAATGCACGCGGTTAAGTCGCAGTCGATCATGATCGGGATTTAGGTCTTTAAAGATCAGGGAGGGTCAGGTTCTTGTGACCTCTTCCTCCCCACGAAGTTAATTTCAAGAGTCTTTTGTAAACTGAACTGGCCGAGAATAGCCTAATGGTTAATGTACCGGGCTGCTGATATCAAAAACTGCTGAACACGTACCTTACTTTTAGCCGTGGGGACTTTATATACCCATAATAGCCAATCCTGTATTTTGTTAAGAGTATCTACATCATGATAAGCAGCTGTGTAACGAATTTGTCGTCATTTATTTATTTTTAATATGAACGTTGTTTAGATTAAATTTGTATTTTAAAATTTGCGTAACTTGTACCGTCAGATATGCATTGCGTGTGACGAATTCGTTATATATATATATATATTTATTTATTCACCCCCCCCAGTGGCACAGCGGTATGTCTGCGGACTTATAACGCTAAAAACCGGGTTTCGATACCAGTGGTGGGTAGAGCACAGATATTCCATTGTGTAGCTTTGTGCTTAATTCCAAACAAACAAACAAAATATATTTATTTTGATGTCAACGTTTGTTGGGATTTAGTTTATGTGTAAAAAAGTGTCTAGTTCACTGTGTTAGTTACGTATGGCGAAACTCCCGCCAATTCTCCAAGATTGTAGAATATTCGTGAACGCAAGAATCGACAATATATCCACTTCTGTAACCGGTTAGATATAGTTCAGTGTTGTCTGATCTTTCGAGAAAACATTTCTCGCGTATATAAAAAGACCAAGGCCAAAGAATAGAGCATACAAGTCTGCTAGGAACTCGTTATAACCGTGTAAGCTATAAACCGTGATTTTGCTAACCCTTATCAACCGAAAAATATACGACATTTGACCAGGAACAGTTATAAATTTCGAGCGTCAATGGATTCTCATTGGACGTTAGTATCTCTCCGAAAGTATTATTGAATTCTCATCGAACGTTAGTGGTTTTATGAAAATATTATCTTACTTCGATGGTCCAACAATTCAGTGCCCCGTCACACCAAACATGCTTGCCCTTTCAGCCGTGGGGCGTTATAATGTGACGGTCAATCCCACTATTCGTTGGTAAAAGAGTAGCCCAAGAGTTGGCGGTGGGTGGTGATGACTAGCTGCCTTCCCTCTAGTCTTACACTGCTAAATTAGAGACGGCTAGCGCAGATAGTCCTCGTGTAGCTTTGCGCGAAATTCAAAACAAACAAACAAATAAACTCTGATTTGGCTCTTTAATACGAGTGTCACATAAGGTGCAGCTCAGGTCGAGAGTACTAAATATTTTAAGGTGAAATAAATCGGGTTTAAAATCAGTTTCATACAGCTCTTTTAAAACACACAAATCAGGTTTATACAGCTCTTTTAAAACACACAAATCAGTTTCATACACCTCTTTTAAAACACACAAATCAGTTTCATACAGCTCTTTTAAAACTCGCAAATCAGGTTCATACACCTCTTTTAAAACACACAAATCAGTTTCATACAGCTCTTTTTAAAAGACACAAATCAGTTTCATACACCTCTTTTAAAAGACACAAATCAGTTTCATACAGCTTTTTTAAAACTCACAAATTCTTACTTGCACTTCATCTTTAGTTTGAAATTCACAAGGCCTGAAACCAGTAAAGTTTCTCCAGTGCTGTTTTATACAATTTGTTTGTCGTGTTTTTTCTGCACAAAACTACACATGGGGCTACCTGCGTTCTGTCCACTGCGGTGAATCGAACCCCGGATTTTAGCGTTGTAAATCTGTGAATTTACAGCTGAACCACAATGGGCTCTACGGTTTGAAATGTAAAGCTTTCACTGGCATACTGAATATCTCTGGTGACTTAAAATTCGGTACGAAAACTAAATAAATTGTAAAATCAAATTTACCATAACCGTTACGGTACTTTACTGTACAATATTTAAAACAAACTGATATCATACTGACCGTTTTCAGTACAGTGCAAAATTGTTTTTTTAAGTCACTACATCAGTATGATCATCTCTATCATTAGACTACTGTAAAATATATAAATGATACATTTTCGAAAAAATATGGACCACTTCTAGCATAATAGAAAGCTATATAACATATGAATATTTTAATTATCTTATCATACACTGACCATCCCCATTCTTGTACATTAAGGTATAGTAGACCACTGTAGAATATGAAAATATTAAACAGTAGGCAAAGTGTTTGACTTTTTTGGGGGAGGGGGAAGGTAGCTGACGTAAAAACAAAGTAGGTTTGTTTGTTTTTGTAGTCAAGCACGAAGCTACACAATAGGCTATCTGTGCTGTGCCAGCCACGGGTATCGGAACCCGGAGTGTCACCACCGTACCACTGGGGGGCAACAAATACCTTAGAACATGAAACATAAATCTTTAGTCATCACCACAAACGAGTTTGTACGTTAAAACGTTATACTCGCCACAAATTTTTATCGTTCTTTAGAAATGAATATTATTCATTTTTGACATCATAATATTCATCTTCAGTCAGACCTTCAGAGCATGCAAGGTAATGATCATTTCCATCCGTGAAAGTAAGAAAGTTCAAAGGTTAAAATGAACTCATCGTACTTTTCGAGCATGTAAAAAGAGACCTTTAACACTTTGTTGTTTATTTTTGTCTATTACAACACTCACTGTTATTAACTGCAGTATTTATAGTATTTTTGTTTAAACTTTTGTGTATGACTCATAAATTATTAAGAACCCTTTAACCCAAAAGTTTTGAACACACGAGCAACTTGGGGCATAAATAGCTTAGAAAAATCTGTTATTCTATGGTGGGGTACAAAATTAATAATGCTTTTAACATTGTATTATTGACTACCTGTGATGCCATTCTGTACTGTAACACCGTAGATTAAGGTATAGATAAGGCTAACGAGTAAAAAACTTCCAACATCATACCGACTACATCCAAAAAAACCTTGTGACATCACGTAAAGAACATTGGGTACCTGGTGCTTATTTGATAGCGTGAAAGTAGAACTTTTCGATAATATACTAGCCAAATAATGCACCGTACTGTACAAAAATGGGATGTAAAACTTCCAGTTTTCATCTATACGTTATTATTTTGATAGTTTAAATTGTTTTATTTTTGCAAAAGTTTGATAACAAAAAATATGTTTAAAGAATATTCTTTGTACAGAATGTTACAAAGTTCTTTTTACAGAATATTACAAGTCATTCGTTGAATTCATGTAGAAGTATGTTTCGAGGCTTCTACTACTATTTAAAGTTTTGTAGTAGTGACGTGGAAGCAATCATTAAAAAATTGTTAAGATTGATATTGACGTATTTTCTAATATAACGTAACTTAAAGTAGATTTTTTTTCCTGCACTTGATTGTCTGTATATTGTACAAATAAACTTACTTGAAAACCCTAACCCTGGTCTTCACCACTAAGCTATTCCAATACTTACTTCTTAGTGATACTTAGCTTAACGATAATAAGACAGTGAGTTTTGGAAGAAGACTTTTGAAAATGAAGATTTGGCTAATCTATTAAGAAAAAAACAACAACATAAGTTCAACAGGCACATATTCCATATTTTTACCATCAGTATCCGACGCCTGACTTCTCCCACTTGAGAAAAATGTATTTCCCGATTGAACCACCATGTCCAAGTTTAGATGCTTTTAGAAGGGTGTTTCAAAATTGCTACCCATCATCCAATCATTTTTAACTATTTGTGATTCATGTTAATTACACTTGCTAGGCATAGTTAACATGATTATTTTCAAGGCCAAGTCGTGTTTTGACAAGCAATGCGCTTGTTTACTTAAGTGTTCATCTACAGTTGGTCTTGTGCCAAATTTTACACATGACCACATTTACCCGTTCTGTTCATCGTTAATTCTTCTGTCTCTTTAATAGTTGGAACTAACCTGACGGGTTAACATCGGGGAATGCTTACTTTCTTTGGATGTTTTTTTTCCCTTTCGTTTCATTCACAAGGTGGCGTAATTTAACGTCAAGCGATTCCTCTCTTGTTTGTAAAACATTATGTGGATTTTTTTTACATGTTTACATATCATGCACACGATCTCGTGTTTTGAATTTTTTGTTTCTAATAATAATAATAACCCGTTAAGAAAAATTTACATGTTTGTAAATTAAATCGTTAAAAAAATAACAACAATGGTAATACAGTAATTGAGTACGTTATATCAAAACGATTTTGTAGCTTCACTACGTCGCTGCAGTCCATGTCGACACCTCCAGTCGTGCTCTGTCTGACATCTATGTATCTTGACAATAGTCCTGCAGTATAGTTATTATTGCAAAGTGTTCCACCTCAATGGCTGTCATGTTCAAAGCATACATCCTCTTCCCTACAAGCTTTCCATAAGTCATCTTGTGTATTAATTAAGACGACAGGTTCCCAACGTACGTTTTAACAGTTCGATCGCACAGAAATCCGTAGGCAATTTGGCCGGTATGTTTTCGTACAGAATAGCATGAATACCCGTTTCATTCTCCTTCTGCTTGAGGTATGTGACAGTTGACCTAAACATGTTATGAAACAACATGTGTACTCATGACTTGTGTCACTTATTTCGAGACAGAGATCCTTCTTACTTATGTTATGTACTGTTGCATGAGACACGTAGGCGGTTTTTGTTTCTGACCTTTAT
Source organism: Limulus polyphemus (assembly GCF_000517525.1). NCBI lineage: Eukaryota > Metazoa > Arthropoda > Merostomata > Xiphosura > Limulidae > Limulus > Limulus polyphemus. Next base: position 1,935,878 of record NW_013665611.1, read on the forward strand.
ATTCATGGATTCTCACCTGTTACAAGATGCCACATTTTCCTTAACATCACGGCTGGGGTAGAACTTGTTGTAGGTCTCTTGCTGAATGGTTCTGATACTCTAAGTTCATCCATATTTCTTTGTTTTCCAGTGCCATTAAGTACAAGGAAAATCTAAATAATCTATCTGAACACATGTTATGATCTAGGTGTTTGTGAATATTTTGCGTAGGAAAGGGTTGTTGCATATCCTTTGCAAAAGCGATCAGTTTTCAGCATCATACTACCATAACGCCAAACAATGTCAAACTGTAGTTCTGATACATTCCACTGGCTGATTTGCATATTCAAAGTAATTTTAATATAACATAGTCATTCCTTTGTGAATTGGCTGTTATTCTAAACTGTAACAAGCATTCAGAAGAGCACTTTATGTAAAGAACAAGACAGCCTACCAAAAAATTTGATTTGATATATTTAAAAAAAGTGTTTCACCAGTGCATAAAATATTTTATGATAATTTTCCTACACTTCAAGATATTCTGTTGTGTCGTAATATATTATATAA
>NW_013665611.1:1936927-1946679 GCF_000517525.1 Limulus polyphemus
ATTTGATATACACGTTTAGATTGAATGGTAATTTATAATCAGTCACAAGAACGTCGAATCTGAATCACTTGAAAAAAACACGGGGGTGCTTAACTTTTTTCCAGGTGTATATTATATAAATTTTCAGTACCAATCACTTACTTAATATCGTAGTCCATGATTCCCATTTTTAAGTTATGAATATAAAAGGTAATTTATCTTCGTGTAATTTAATATTCGTGTAAATATATGAATAAACCAGTAGAGCTCTCTCATCTTGTGGATGTGCCGCTTTGGTTGCTTCAGTTTTTTTTTATCTTAAATACAATTCTTTATGAAGCAATATCATCTTATAATTTATGTCATCTCAGCTGAAAACAACAGAATATATTTTTATAAATGTCCGTTTGCTGGATAGAATACAATAGTATAAAAACCAACAAGTATAGAGGCCCCAACAGAATATATTGTTTAACAAATGGGGACGTATGTACGTTGCTGTCAGTTGGTTATGGACTTTACAGTCTCTTCTAAGTTACTGACTCATGTTAAAATTTCCGAAAATAGAGTGTATCGCAACCTGGTAATATAGACTCAGCAGATAACTGAGTCATACAGAAGGCTAATAGCATTTGTATAAGAACGATATTCTTGGTGCCATGCTGCTCTTGAAACTGCTTCCTCCGCCATCGATCGTGCTAATAATTAAGTACTATTGATCAGCATCGCAGTTCTCACTCTCATATGCTTCTTGAAAATTTTTTCACAGTCCCTCAGGTAAATATTGGCTTCCAAGATCGTGTATAAGCGTATCAAAGACATAAAATTTCATTGGAGTCGCTTTGGGAAGCTTTGACAGGTATGTATGCGGTCGAATGGTTTTGCTTAATACCAGTTTCTTTGGCCATATTTTTTCATGAAAATAGCTATTGATTTTGAGATGTCTTTGGAAGCTTGTGGGCCTTCATCCTCTTCAAATCTTTGTTTATTATCTTGTTAACAAAACCAGGAGATCTGTCCAGTTTCATCGCAACGGCTTTTTGAATTGGAGGGTGCTCTTTCGTAATAGTTGTCTTATCTTTATGTATGAGAGCGTTGCTCTGTATTGTCTTGGGTATGGTTTTATTGCCCGTTGCTGTCGTAAACGTACGGCCATGCGAATTTTTTCCGATTCCACGGTGAACGTAAAATGCTCCATTTTTTTTTCGAAATGTAATACTCTCGCTGCTTAAATGCATCTTTTCAGAAATGCCTTTTTTATTCTTCCCATAATTGAACACATGGCGGCATTTCTTCGTCAAATGATCGAGAACTCAAGGTTAACCAAATATATAGGTACTGAACATGACACCCACGGTATCACGCCTACTAGCATTTGAAATACATTCTACTGCATTGGCCTTTACAAATCGTTCCAATAATAGTGTGATTAACTCCTTACTTCAATCAATGAAGTAACTTCCAAGCATTTACTCTCTCTAAATCTTTAAATATAACTTCAACACCTGAAAAACTTTAAACCTTGTTTCAGATTATGTTTTGTCTTCGTTTCAAAGGAAAGAAAACGAATATATTCAATAAAATACATTATTTTCTGACCTACGAAAGTCAATGACTGCTCTTTAGATGAATAGTTTATTTATTTTTTGTTGTAGCGCAAAGCTACACAATGCGTTATCGGCGCTCTGTCTGTCATAGTTAACTGAACCCCGGCTTTTAACGTTGCAAGTCCATAAACTGACCGCTGAATCACCCGTGGACTAAATAATTTACTATATATATATGTGTGTGTGTGTGTGTGTGTGTGTGTTTGTGTTTGTGTTTGTGTTTTGTGATCTAAAATACTGCACTTAAATTGTTTCATAACTGTTTTCTCGTATAAAAATGAGGTAATAATTAAATTACTTTGAATTATATATATATATATACATATCCTATATAATTATGCGATATCGCGGAATATCTAAGTCACACGTTTGCTTTGGCTTGTTTATATAATATAATGTTTTATCATGGATCATTGACGTCATCACTGTGATGTACATTGTTTAAAGATCAATTTCATAATAGCTTGACATTTTTATATAACTTTGTTTGTTGTGTTTTTTGGTTTTTACTACGCCGTACTTCACCCTCTCAACTAGCCAGCTTATGTGATTGAACCTTTTCCTTTATCAAATACATTAAGAGATAACTAGGACTAATGTTCAAACCGCCGTTCGGCACATTGAAACATTAATATGAACCTTTACCTTTATCAAATACATTAAGAGATAACTAGGACTAATGTTCAAACCGCCGTTCGGCACATTGAAACATTAATATGAACCTTTACCTTTATCAAATACGTTAAGAGATAACTAGGACTAATGTTCAAACCCGTCGTTCGACACATTGAAACATTAATATGAACCTTTACCTTTATCAAATACATTAAGAGATAACTAGGACTAATGTTCAAACCCGTCGTTCGACACATTGAAACATTAATATCAGGCACACATAGCAAAAGGTCGCCGTATAAAAAGAACACACCGTGCAATGTAAGTCATTAAGGGTGCGGGAAGTAGGGGGGCTGGGGATGCGGTAGCAACCCCTGTTTTGACGTATGGGGGAACTGCGCATGCGTGATCCAAATCATATATACAAAAGGTTTGGGTATATTATTGATTGACTTATGACGAATCGTACTTTGATTGTACGAGCTGTAGACTTAGGAAAGTGAGAGAGAAGATGAGCAGATGTTGTTGGTTGAACGAGCTAACGAAAACAAGATTGTGGCATTCATGAAGCTGTTCATGGTGGGCATGACTTTGCTGGGGGTTTCAGTATCTGAGTGGACCTGCTTGAAAACCTTGTAAATGTAAATACTGAGTTCCAATCATATAAAGGGGGTTTCGATTTTTTTCAATAGTTTTCAGAAACTCCACTACGAAGAGTGTTCCAGTGTCAATGCAAGTTATATTTGTAAGTTTGTTGTCTGTTCCCTTCCCAACTTTATACATTCTATTTCTAGCATTTGTATTCTCAACTCTCTGTTTATATTAATCTACATGATAACAATAAGGCGAACCCGGTGAAAGTAGTTGAAAAAAATTCGTAATATTCATTGCGTGAGATACATTCACATTTCAATATAACATATTTGATTATATATGCTTCATATCACGAATTATGTGTAGGGAAAGTACATAGCCACAACGAAACATTTCTTAATGAACAAATCTGTAGCTTCCAAGGACTAATTTACTATGATGTCTAGAAGAAAAAAAAGGTGTTTCCATTAACAAAAACAAACTTTTTTATTCGCATAATAAATGCAACAGCATTTTCACCTATTTACTTCCTTACCAATTTATAAGATCCTGTTTGCTCATTATATCAATATTAACAGTTATTCCGGGGGAGGTATGTTACCATGAATGCCCCGTGCGTGAGTAACTTTTTCGTTATCCTGGAAAATCGGGTGATATGATTTCATTTCATTTTTAAATGAACATTGTCTCTACTTACATAGTCTTAAATATGAACATTTGATTTATCATCTTACAAGTTTAGTATATTTTTACATCATAGTTACAAATTTGTGTGGTAGGTGTATTTATTATTTTACGGATAAACTCTTTCTATATTTTTCCTATCTTGCCCATAGACATATCTGTATTAAGATACACATACTAAATGTGATTTAATCTATATGATAGATGATTTATCATCGTGTGGATAAAGTGTTGTATTTCTTTTCTTTCCCGGGACACGACTGTATTAAAAAATACATACTGAAAGTGACTCTTTTATTTTTTCACTTTTATCACTCCAGTTCATCTTGCTTTTCTACACATTTTCTCCTTTTTTCCCATAACTTCCCACTCTCATCTCCCAATATTTGTTTCACTATATTTCTTTCTGTCTCTTCTACTGTTTCATATTCTCTTCCTCTCTTTCCTCAGAATCTTTCCCGCACTTTCTAACTCCTCCCACTGTTTAGACTTTTTATGGTAGTGTCTCGAGCCGTGTCTTATCAGCGTTCTATGAGGTGGGTGCAACAGCATGAAAGTCGTGGAAAACCGCCAAGATCTGTGGTTATATTTATAAAGTTTGTAACGTCTACTGGCTTCATACAAGCTCTGCTACTTTTTATATTGAACAGTTTGCGTTTAGTCAAAATGTGAGTAAAACATAGGTTTTTTTTAATACGAAAAAGAAAGTTTAAGCTAAGGAAGTTATTTCGCAGGAAGAAATATATCTTAATTATCTAAGATTTTTGAAGAGTAGGTGAAAAAACACTAGTATATGTTATTTGTAAACGATTGAGAAAAGTTTTTATAGTGACGTATGCCAACGATCAATGACGTTTGTCCTCGACAGTGAAGTTTGGTTTCAGGTTCTTTCATGAATTATCTTCTGAACAACATCGTGCCCGCTGACATTTATTGAGTTGCTTGATAATTAATTAAACTGTTAACTGTTAAAAGGCATGCCCGTCCCTTGTGTTCTGTCTGCAATGCCTCCTGGCCCGTCTTTCAAAGCAAAGCCTTGCAGCAACGCTGGTAAGTCATACAATATATATACATACTTCTGCGTAGTAAATAGATTGTCTCTTCTCAAAATTACGTTTGGTAATAAATCACATATGGTACTTTGCACCACAATGATTACAGTAATTGTTTTTGAATTTTATGTTTTATTTTGTAACGATGAGTGTAAAGAAGATGTGGAAGTTTAAACGGTTTAGTTAAAGATGTATTAGTGCACTTTGAAATATCTTGGAAAACATAATTGATAATTGTAGCTTTATTTACATTCATTAATGTTTCATGAAAAGCCTGGATGAGATCACGTGCACTTCTTCCTCTCTTCTCTTCTCTTTTTTTTTTGCCAAATGGAATACAAGAGATACACAGAAGTTTAATATTTTAAGCCTTAAATTATGTGGCCGTGTCTCTTGTATTAACTATTAAGATACACACTAAATGTAACCTTACTTTTATCTGTCATTACACTATGATACGCAGAGTAACCTGATCATTGGTAAACCATATAGAGTTCTAGTTTACTACTGTTTCAAATAATTGTTTGATGAGAACAAATTCACGAAACAAATTTTTATTTATTTAATAGTGGATTTTGTTTTGGACGCATAAAGTTAACCTGTCATATTTTAGAACGATCACGTTGGAATTCCTGGTTTAGTTTATTTTTTTTATTGATTATTGGTTTACAAATACCAAATCTGAATTATTTAATTAAAAGTATCAAATACTAGTTATTAAAAAATTTCAATAGATTAACAGTAGTTCTCAAACTTTTTTGTTTGCAGACTTCTCGAATTAGTTTTTTTTTTGGAGGGGGGTACTCGCCTTCCCACATAATAACAGTATAATTTAACAAAACAGAATAAGTGCATAAAAATAACTACAATATTAATGTCAACCAAGACTTACCTTTCTATGTTTGAATGCGATGGGCACGCCTGTTTTTTGTGAGAAAAGTTTTGTAATGTTCGTTAGGCCTATCCACGCCCCCACCCTCTCCCCAGTAGCACAGCAGTATGTCTGCGGACTTACAGTTCTAGAAACTGGGAGAGAAAAGATAACACCTCCTCTCCAGTAACCACAACCCTCTATAGAAAATCAAATATATCTTCCAGTAACCAATGCAGATTTAATCACCTACTTTGTTGCCCTTCAGTGGCACGGCAGTAAGTCTGCGGGTTCCGATACCCGTGGTGGGCAGAGCACAGATAGCCCATTGTGTAGCTTAATGCTTCTCTAGAAACAAACAAACTCTATCCTCAGGTCAGGTTCAGCATTTATCCTGATTCTGTATTTGGAGTCCAAATGATGAAAATCCCATCTTGCACAGGTACTTAGTATCAACTGGCATCAGAAAACGAACAGCTTTGTCTACAAGTTCTGGGTACTCTCCAGTTCTCCAAATTAAACACCCTAATGGTGATTTTTTTTCAAATCCTAACCTTAATGTTCCGTTGAAAGAAATCTCCAAGAAGCGCACTTCTTTTTTTTCTTACAGAAACCTGCAGGCAGGTCAATATTTTACAATGTGCGAACACTCCAGTAAATAATATGTTTTCCCACTATAATTCAGAAGCCATATAACATAGTTTTAGACTTTTTAACATAATTTATATACATTCTTTCTGTTTATGTAGCTGAATGTTAAAGGTCCGAAGTTTTGAGTTTGCTATGGGATTTCAAACTCTTCTTTTCTATAATTATGAAACCTTTCAGCGAAACACCTAAAGACAGCCCTCAGACAACCAGTTGTCTTTGTACTACAGTTTGAGAACCTCTGGATTAAGATATTTAGAAAACACAAAGGAATACTAGGATTTAAGTTTTTAAAGTCAACCCATTTGACTTAATCGAAAATATAGATTTTCTTATTCACATTTATAATGTTAATATTATTTCGTTGGATTCTAAGCAATCAGTTTTTAGCACTTGATGTGTTAGCAACGATAAATTAAGACAGGACTGTTGCAATTACAGCATGATCGATGTGATATTATTGGAGACGTAGATCGATCTGGCTGCAAAACATATTCTTATTGAACTTATAAGATGGAACAGCATGCATGAGAACTACATTTTGACATTCTTCGGGATTTCATAGGTAGTGTGACGCTACCGAAAATATTTCGCTTTTGGGAAACGTAAGTAACAGTCCTTTCCAATGCTAAATATTCATACGCTCATATCATATGTTCGGATGAGGGATTTAGAACTTCTTGTACTTACTGGTATCGGAAAACAAAAGCAATGGATCAACTAGGATCCATGGACCACCCAAAAAAAAAGCCCTGCAAGAAGTCGTACCACAGCCGTTCTGAGTAACGTTTGACGAGCTGTAATAAATAAAAATCCACTCACACAAAGTTCAATAGCAAAACGCCGTCCCAGGCAACTGCACTCAACATAATCAAAAAAGATTTCCATCTGGAAAAACAACAAGTCACAAATTGCTTCTATGACATATCTGTTCAACCGTTGCATATCTTAAGCAGCTGGAGAATGAAACTGGTATTAACGTTATTTCACATGAAGGCATATACTGGTCAAATCACCAGACACAGTGCCTATAGATTTTTGTGCGATCGGAATATTGAAACGGGCGCTGGGAAATCGTCGTCATCTTACACGAAAGATTAAATGTGGAAAGCATGCAGAGAGCAATCGTGTGCTTTTGACATGCGAGCCTTATGACGAAACCTTTTACAATGAAAACTACGCTACATGCTATTGTCAAGATGCACGGCCATCAGATATAGAATATGACCTGACGTGGCCACATGAACTGTATCAAAGTGGTGAGGCTCCAAAATCATTTTAATATAATGTACTCAACCCCCTGTAGAGTATTTGGGTGTATACATTTTCTGAATTGGTTTTACAATTAAAAAGGAAATCATTATAAATGCAACTTCCACAACAAAATAGTTCAAAATAGGTTATTACTAATAAAAGGCACTTTCCATTTTAAGGTGCGATTTTTATGAATTTTTTTCTTTGCTAGTTTTATTGCTAACTTAGAAGCTAGCAGTTTGAACTATATTCTCGGAAGCACTGTGACTTCCGGACGTGTGAATAGTAATTTGACACCGCAAGTCAGAACCACTAGGATCTGTCGTACGTATATATATCAACAACGAAGTTTTTGGCGTAGTTTGGCCTTAGAGGAAACTAAATAATAACCCATGATAATAGGCTACATTCAAATGTCATTCTTTAGCTTCTATAAAATGTGCAATGTGAAAAAAAAGCAGAACAATTATAATTCATGGGCGATTGCAAAGTGCCAATTTAAAAGGCAATGAAAAACTATATTTTCTATTTTTATTATTTGTTACACAGGAGCTTTAAGTGACAAATAAGAGAAGAAACCGCTACAGTTAATTAAGTATGAGATAAAAAAGTATGAATTATGATTTCACGTAACGGAACTCGAAGAATTTAAACTAGTTTTTTATGTACATCCTGTTTTAACTGGTTATTTAGCTGTATTAACGTATTTACATTATAAGCTCTAAAGGAGAGTCAGGAGACTTTCCTCGTGTAGAGTAGATGTTAACAGACCTAGCATGTATACGGTTTTTCTTGCTACATGCTAGATTTATTTGGGGAAAGATCTTGTTACAAATACTAATGTTGCGCCTGCGCTCTTCATTCACAGTGATGAGCGGATATCAGGTAGTTACAGCCACTTAACGGAAACGACAGAAGCTAATTTTATCCTCATAGTAATCATTGTATACAATACTTCAAGCGTAGGCGACATCTAAGTACAGAGTTTAAGAATAGCACCCAATAGGTACAACTGACTGTTATTCTTGTGCATGATTAAGCACAACATTTCTATGTTTAAATCTTAATCATAGACGGTCTTTTCACAGTTTCAACGTAGTGCGTAGATAGTAGTAATGTCACACTAAACACATTATAGGTTCAGCGAAGGGTTTCTTAACCTTCTTTTAAGGTCAACTAACAAATTTGTAGAAAAAGTCGTCCAAACCATAAGAAGTTTTTAAGCATAAATGTAGATATATTTACATAAAAATGTTTATTTTTCACTTGTTTATCTTATTCATGTTGAAAGTAAAGTTCACAAATAAATAACTTTTCTGTGTTTACATAAAACCAGTGGCTTTTGTGCATTTGTAACATGTCAAATTTAATTACGATCGTATACAAAACAACCATATAAAAGCTAACATTCAATAATATTGCTAAGCAAATTTCTAAATAAATCTATATATACTTTAATCTTTCGTTTGACTAACCTACAACTCGATACTATTAATTAATTGCGCCATTATCATCATTGTCGTAGTGCTCAATCACGTGTTAAACTTTTTGTTTATCTGTCAACGAATATATGGTTTTCACATCTAATAATAATATTTCATAATACAGATGAGTTGAGTTTAACGGTTATGGAAGTAGTTTATATAACATGTTTATTGAAAAATAAATATCAGTCATAATTTTTTTTGTAAATATTATAATTTTATAGGGGAAAATGGATCAAACCTATCATAAGAGCTACCATATTATGTTGTTATAAATAGTGTAATAACTCGTGACACATGTTGATAAAAAATCATTGTTATTTCTACTTCCATGTAAAGTATGGACGCCTGGACAACCGACGCCGTGTGTTTCCACGGAAACAGTAAGTCAAGCGATGAGACATCAAGATGAAAAGTCTGAGCTTATGGATGCGTCTCCCGTGTGGCAGCCGTTTGGAGGGGGGCCAGATGAAAAACCGCAGTTTAAGAGCGTAAAAATGCCCACAGTTGGTATAAAGACGGAAAATGTTAAAAACCAAGTGAGTTTTATTTACATGAATATTTTTTCCTGTCTTAGTGGGATGGGATGCGTCTCTGCGTGCTATTGATTTTATTGAATAAGTTTGTATTTATCTTTCTCTCTCCTTTTTTTTATTTTTGTTGAGAAAATAGATTTTGTCTCAAGTTAAACAGAGATTTATATTTCAGTGCAGAATTTACAAATTTTTTAAAATAAATATTGATGTAAGGAAATTTATTCGTTTTTTTTATCTTAAACAGTAACATAAATTTAGCGGAATGGAAATTTTGTTAGTAACATAACATGACGTTTTGGGACAACATGGGACCTATTTATCCATCTTGGCTGTTCCATCCTCTAAACAAAATTAAAATAATAATAATATACTTATCAAGCTTTTTCTTAAACTCACTTAAATTTACTGCCTCTACAACATCCGAAGGC
>NW_013665611.1:1947638-1950277 GCF_000517525.1 Limulus polyphemus
CAAAGCATCTTTTAACAGACTTTCCAAAACATTTCCCATAATTGATGTAAGATTAATGGGTCTATAATTACTGGGACAGCTTTTATCACTTCAGTGCTTTATTAAGGCACCTAGTTTAACACTACTACTAGAACTTGAACTTTTAGGTTTAATTCTGTATCAGAAAATAGAACAAGTATGATAAAGTAATGGCACTGAATGCTCTAACTAAAACTGTGTTGCTTATTAAGACTCAAAATGAGTAGGAAGAAGAATTAGGTTTTTGTCTGTAACTTGTATAAGTATTTTAGTTAAACTCAATGTTATATTTATCAATACAGATAATTTTGATTTTAGGTATCATGATGAAAACAATAGATAAAACTGTAAATTTGAAGTATCACACTTACCCATAGTGCACTGTAAAATGTCCTTTGCACTTTTTTAATTTCAATTTGTCAGACAGCTTTTAATTCTCTTTATATCATAAACAGATACCTCAAAATGAGTCATCCCCTAGTTATAATGGTTATTATGCACAAAAGAAGCTAGAAACACCATCACATCCATCATCGTTATCACTATCCAGTGTTTCTTCCAATATCTCGCTGCAGGAGGATTCTGTGAGAAATGTACAATTACAGTCTCAAGAGCCAAATCTTGAACAACCTTCCTGTTCAGCCTCAGAACAACAAACTACAGAAACCTCAACACTTGTTTCAGGAGGAAGCAAAAGTTCTAGATTACCTCCATCTGAAAATCCGACTATCACACTTCTGAAAAAAGCTCGAGGTTTGTTAGTTCTGTTCATTAAGTTACATTTATTTGCTTTGTTAGGTCAGAAACTGAGTGATGCTTGCGGTTTGTTAGTTCTGTTCATAACAAAGCAAATAAATGTAACTTAACGTCAGAAACTGAGTGATGCTCGAGGTACAGAGAAAGAAAAGAGTACTATCTTTTTTGTTCCTGATATTACAGAGAAAATTGTAATAATTCATGTCACTGATAATTATTTGTGTTTATGCACTAGGAATATTGATTTGAACATCTACAGAAGCTAGAAGTTTTTCACCATTGTATTTTTTTTATAAATGTACAAAGCTAGTTAGAAACCTCAGTTACAGTATTTATATAACTTATTAAGTATAGCATTTTTATGTTGGCATGTTATTAGTCATTCACTACAGGTGTAAAATATCACACAGCTCATTTGAAACAAGAGTGTTGATGTTAAACAAATATACAGATAATTGTATGATTATGAAAATGTATTAATGGATCATGATCAGTATTGATGTGTAGTTAGGAAGCAAATAATTATTTTTATGGTAATTATGAAATAATATGTGGCATAAATAGAGAAATTTAATATTTGGCCAACAGTTATTTAATTTCTTATAGAATTTTATCACAAAAGTTAGTCTTTTGTTTTTATTGTACTGTAACATATGTTGCTCAGAAAAACAAATTATATTTGGTAAAATTCTGTGATCATAGGAGGCATTCTTAACCATTATGGTGTTCTTCAGTTAGAAACAATATATCTCCTTATTTAAATGTATTATATTACTGTGTTTTTAGAAGCTATTTCGTATACATTTTGAAATTATGGACTTCAAAGACTTAACAAGAAAAAAGTTGTGTATTACAAGTAGGAAATAAAGTAATACATATATTTCAGCTTTCAGAAATTTTAACACGAGGTCATAGGTTTTTCTAGATTCATGCTGTTTCAATCTTTATCTTTATAATACTGCCTTGTGTAACTTCATTCCAACTTGATATTCTGATTAAAAATTCATTTTGAAACAATTTCCAAACCACCAGCAATTGATAAAGCTTTCTACTCTGTTCTAAATTAGAATATGAAAAGAAAAAGAAAATTTCATACTGTTATATACTGTTATGAAGTAGTATTCTTCATCAACATTTGGTTGTTGTTTAAATCACATATTAGTTCATTATTTATTTTTAATAACAGAGGGCCAGTTACCTAAAGGGGCACTGTACATAGATCCTAAAATACATTCTCAAGGTAAGTTGTAGTATTGTAGTGAATTATAGTTACTTGTATTTTTCAATTGCATATCCTATAAAAGTTTAAAGTACAAGATTATTATTTACGTTTTTAATAATAAATGTTGTAATATCTGAATGAAAGATCAGAAAAATATTAGAGTAACATATTTTAGTTATATGTTATACAAGAAATTCGTTACATTTAAGTTTGGTAGAAAAAATTAAAAGAAACTGTATGTATTTTTACTTTTGTAGATTTATACTGTATGCAAGTTTTCTTAACATTCTTCTTGTTCGATTTAATTGAATTTCCTATTTGTTAAATTTGTCATATCCTCTAGTGGCAGAACTTCTTAATATTTAAAAAAGTAATAAAATTGCTTAAACATCTGTTTCGATGAAACAATTCTTAATTATTTTATTAGTATGCCCCTATATTAACAAAAATTATGAGGAAAAAAATAGCAACTAAATCTTTGAATGTACTAGAAGCAAATCATCATGTGAAGGGACAAATTTGACAAATAAAATATACATATTCCATGTTTGTTCATCATGAATGATTTCTTATATATTAAACTATATTATATACAAAGTTGTGGGGCCTGGCATGGCCAGGTGGTTAAGGCACTCGACTCGCA
>NW_013665611.1:1951245-1976053 GCF_000517525.1 Limulus polyphemus
GTGATGACTAGCTGCCTTCCCTCTAGTCTTACACTGCTAAATTAGGGATGGCTAGCGCAGATAGCCCTCGTGTAGCTTTGCGCGAAATTCAAAACAAACAAACAAACAAAGTTGTGTGAGTGATGTGCTACAAAGTTAATATAACTAAAGTAAAATTATGCTGTAACTTGTACAACATAAGCCACTCCATTTTTCAGTACTGGACACTTACAATATGTAAAAAAAAAATTGTACAGGATTTCTCCACTTTTAAAATCCTTTTTTGTCAATAATCTTTCAGCTACATTACAATCATCAGACTTAGGAGGCATTATTAAAAAATCTTTAACATCATAAGTCTGGTTACTGCAATGTAGCCAAAAGTTGCTTAATAAAACTAGTTTTAAGTATGTAGGAATCATGTTTAACTTTTTTCTCCATATGTATTAATTGATGTTATGAGTTTTAAACAACATACTTATAGTACCTGTATGACAGTCAATGACCCAACATAGATGAATGCAATAGTGAGAGAACATCTAAAACATTTTTTCCTTATACCTCAAATGAACGGTATTTTATTCCTGCAAACTTATGCCCATTACTTAATATAACATAATGTTTTGGGACAACATGGGACCTATTGATCCCTCTCGGCTGTTCTATCCTCGAAACTAAATTAAAACAATAATAATAATAATAAAAAATTCTTAAAGCCAGCCCTTGTCATTCATATACTTATCAAGCTTTTTCTTAAACTCACTTGAATTTACTGCCTCTTCAACATCTGTAGGCAACCCATTCCAAAGGCCAACCACCCTGTTAGAAAAAGAAACTGTCTTAGCTGAAGATGACTTCTATCTTGCCAAAATTTATATTAGTGTCCCCTAGTCCTACTATTCTCACTGTTAAATATGAAGAACGATGATGCATTAACACTATCAATTCCCTTTACAATCTTAAACACCTCAATCAGATCCTACTTAACTCTTCTTTTTTTCAAGAGAAAAGAATGAGAGACATTTCAGCCTCTCCTCGTATGACAATCCCCTCATCCCATGCACCATTCTAGTAACCCTTTTCTGAACCATTTCCAACAATTCAATGTTTTTCCTAAGGTAAGGAGCTCAAGACTGAGCACAGTATTCTAAATGTGGCCTAACCAGTGACCTATACAATGAAGTTGTAACCTCTTTAGACTTGTATTCAATATTTCTGGAGAAACAACCTAAAATCCTATTTGCCCTACCATTAGCAACAGCACATTTCTTGGATGGCTTTAGAGACTGATGCTTTACATTATCTAGTTTTATGATTTCATAAAATTTAAAAATGGAATCTTTACACTCTTTGACTCTTTTTTGTTTTAATTTTTGCTTATGAATGTTGTAGAAAAATGTTAACTTTAGTTTTCTGTGCAAAAGTTAATGTTTAAAGTCAAGTGCTTAAATATATTTAGTAACCTAATATATATTTTTTTTAACTTTGCAAAACCTATTTGTTTACAAATCTTCTTTAATTTTTTTGTTTTTTAATTATTGTTGTTATTCTTCAGTGGCTCAGAAGTAAGCTAGAATTATTATAATGCAAAAAATTGTGCAAATAGTGCATTGTGCATGTTTACACTTAACAACATATAAGTAATTTATTGTTTTACATTGAAATAAGTGAGTAAGAAATATGCAGATCTCTTTTTCTATATATAAAAATATTTATAAAAATATAAATAGAGGAAAGTAGAAAAATATTTGTTAACATTTGGTTTTTCTGTTTAAAGATGCACAAAATAAATCTGAACTGGTTGACCAGAGTGGAACATTTAATGGAGACAACATCTCCAGAGACATGTACAATTATATTAATAAATCTCAGGACATTATCTCTACAGAAGATAGAACAAATTATGATAATTTTGGTCCACAAAAAAAAGGGGTTCCTGTTCGTCCTCACTCTGTAAGTATAACTAATGTAGCATTGTTTTTTTCTGTTATTTCATTACATCAAAGTAAAGATTGTCTTTATAAGATTACTTATTCTTTATTATCTCATTTGTTGATTTTTGTGGTTTTTTACAGTAAATTCTTAATATTTATAATTCTTATTGTTATAATCATTTTTATTTTAATACAGGATTAAATCAATTCATTGGGATTGCTATGAAAATGTTTGAGCAGGAAACTATGACAGTATACACATAAGATGTTTTACTTTTTAAGATCAATTTTTACATATAATTATTTTAAGTTTAAACTGGTACATTTGACTTATGGGTTTTAGTATAAGTTACTAAAAAATAACAACCTAAATTTCAACTTAATATACTTAAAGACACAAAAATTTCATCATATTAATTAACTGTAATAACTAAAACTTCCTTAAAAAAATAAACCACATATATATTTTATTACATCAAGCAGATATCTTTCAACAACTTAATTTCTGGAACATCAATACTGTAGTAAGAAAAATAATTTCCAACCGTATGTTAAGCTTTATTCTGTGTATAAGAACAGTGTCCTATGTGTAGTTTATTGTCTATGTAACTTGCAGCTGGAAATATATCTATATCTGTATTTATTCTTGAAACGCTTGAATATAATTAAATTATATGCTTTAATATAAATGTATTGTTAGTTTTTGGTTTAACTGTAGTGATTTTTTCATTCAGGTTTGATTCTATCTTTTTGTTTTAAATTAAAAGAATTACAGAAACTCCAGTGGGCCAGCTTGTAAGTTTTTGGATTTATAACATCAAAGTATGGAGTTTAAGTCCTTGTTGCAGACAGAAGCTAGCTCACTGTGTAGCTTTGAGTTAAAATCAAACAAACAAATAGAAAATCCTAATAATGTGTAACTACTTGCAATTTGAAATTTCACAACTTTATATTTCTTCTATATTTGCTTAGTTGCTTGGATTAATAAATAGTATGTAAAAAGTTTGGAGAACATTTCAGAATAGTATGAAATAAATCATATGTATTAATTAAAATGAATATTATGGTTTTGAAGTTGAAGAGTTTGAATTGCAGGCCTACTTGTATAACTAAGTCTCAATGAATGCTACAGCATAACGTTTGCATCTGCCTGTTAACTGGTATATGTGTTTCCAGTAGCATCTTAGGAGATAGCTTGCTCAAACATTACTGAATGTTTGCTTAAATTCAAAAATTTGTATTTTGTGATTTAAATTTAAGTAGTATGTATGGGTACATGTAAGTAACGATCTGTGATAACTAATGATACCTATGAAATTATTCCTTGTATTAATTTTAACTTCTGATTCGAGCAAGCTACTTATTTAGATCAAACCTAAAAATCATCCTTGTAAGGAGCATGACTATTTGCTTTCACAATCATTTTCATGTCTCTTTACATGTATGACTATAAAAATGTTTGTGTAAACCTAAAAATTGTACTTCTGATGTGTTTTAGTCTGAAATAATTTCATGTATACAACATAAAACAATATATATATATATATATATGCATGTATTAATATTAAGAGATGAAAAAATGCTTTTTATGATAAAAATACATAATAGGAAGTATTGTATAGCAATGTTAATTAGCAAAGAGGAATTTTAATAGTTCAAGTGTAAAATTTACATCATGAGCTTATGAAGTATTAAAAATGTTTTTTAATTATGCTGTATGTCTGACAAGGAAAAGAAACATAAAAGTAGGGTGAGTTTGAAATTTCTGTGAGTAGCATTATTTTTGGAGTTGACATTTTTCATAAACTAAATTCTACACTTATGTGTCTACACATCTCTAGCAATAAAAAAAACACTTTATCTGTTGTTGTGTATTGATTGATTAGTGTTTCAATTTAGGGATAGGTTATGTAGTGCACTGCTATAAGTATATGTTATTAAGTGACATTTGTGATTGTCATTGGTATCTGTATGGTGACCATAAAATTGTACCTTGATATACTCACATTAAATTCATTTGTAAATTACACATGTTTTGGACAGTAGGAGATATTACATACACAATCTACTTTCTGAATTAATCTGCCAAATATAAAATATTACAAAAATATAAATATTTTGAAGAAAATGAATGTATTCTTTAATCACTTACTGTTATCTAAATATATTTTTAAAGTGAATGAGATTAGTAACAATGCTTGATGCATGTGCTCCACATTCATTAACATGTAATACATTCATGAAGAAATAAATTGAATGGTGCTAACAATAAGGCTTAGAGCTTAAGACATTGTCAGGTTGGCAGTAAAAGCGAAATTGCTTGGTATTCAGTATTTTCAACCTAAATGACCTTATGAAACACATAGGGTAACTGACTACGTTACAGGTCCCAAGGTTCAGGCACGGTCATTCTGATTCAGTACTACTGATTAAAAAGAGGGCAGCTAGTCAGTAGTATCTGTCACCTGTGACTACTTTAAATTGAAAAGTAGAATTCATTGTCACAGTTATGAGGCCCACACAACTGAATATGCAGAGCTCAGCAACATATTGCATCTCAAATCTTGAACCCTTTGACCTACAAACCACCAGGTCTTACCCAGCCCCATTCAATGTCTAGTTATTTCCTGCTAGCTTCACCCACCTCTTTCTTGATGTTGTATTTTTTGGTTTTGGTTTTGAGCCAGCCACTTGTTTTCTAATTTGATGTTTTAAAATTTGAAAGGAAATGAAAATTATTATTTTTGTTTTCTTTTAACTTTTATTGTTTCAAGTATTTTCTGTCTGTGTTTTGTTCTTTGTATTGGCATTAACTGGATATTGTTCTTTTACAGAGGGTTCAAGATCAGTATATTAATGACTGGTACAGAGCTATGTACAGATCTCTGCACAGATTGGAAGAGTTAGAAGGTGTGTTTCAAAATTGTTTTTCCTTTCTTTTCTCTCTTTTTTGGTTACAGATGTTTTCTTCTTATTGCAAAATGGAGACATTATTCACAATAAATAGTAAACTGAAATTGTTTTTTATAATAAAAATGGTTAATAGATATTTACAAAATACTATAAAACATTGAAAGAAATTTACAGAAAATATAGGAAAAGTTGTGATTTTTACCAAGTTGTTTTATTCTTATATCAGTACAAAATTATTAAAAGCAATTTGAAATTACTTCTTGCATGATACCTGTATAATTCTTTATATAGAAGAAATATTTTTTGTTTAGATGATAATAAGCTTAACAATGAAAATAGTTACTATATTCTCATTAAAGGATCAGAATTTTTATACATACATACTTTATTTGTACTTTCATGATCAGTTGCTTCATAAGTAAAACTGGTATAGTAATT
The DNA here is from genome assembly GCF_000517525.1 of Limulus polyphemus. Taxonomy (NCBI): domain Eukaryota; kingdom Metazoa; phylum Arthropoda; class Merostomata; order Xiphosura; family Limulidae; genus Limulus; species Limulus polyphemus. The sequence continues at coordinate 1,956,510 of NW_013665611.1, forward strand.
GCATATTATGACTATGGAACCAAGAAAATGAAGGATGTGTAAAAGTTGTGATAAAACAGATTTGTTTGTTGAAACTGAAATTGCTTAATATGACTGATTTAGTACTTTCTGAAACAATTCATAAATCATATTAGGTAGGGGGTATGATCAACAAGACTTTTGCAACTGTTAGCCATAAACACTTGTTTGATCACCTTTTTTGCTGTCATGGGCATTTTAGATTTTGACAGTAATATTTTTGATAAAAACTGATGGGAATTAGTATGGGACTTCGATTTATATTTGCTATTGTTCTGTTGTTATTTTGTTTTTATGTAATCATGAACAGCAAAGGGTGCATGAATGCCAAGAAACATTCAAATCACTTTACTGTGAATGTTATATTAATGATACTTTTATCAGTTATAAGAACACATGAAGAAGTTGGCAGTGTTTGAAATAGTAAACATGTTAACATAAAATGCATGAAAAAAAGAAAAAAAAGAGATGAACGTAAATTAATATTGCTTTTTTTTAGATGCTTTAATTTGTAATCTCCAATAGAATTTTGAAGTGAAAGTTTATTAAGAACCAATATTTGTTTTGGATTGTATGCTTATTTTGAAAGCCTTAAATATTATTTAGTGGAAGTTGTATTTCATCAGGCTTATAAAATGTAATTGTTACATAACAGTAATGAAAAACATTTTGAAATAGGAATTGTTTTCTTATTTGTCTTATAATTAAGTCCATGAATATTTGAAAAAGAAGTATTTTATTTTTTGTAATATGCTATCCTAAAGAAACTTGTAGCTTTTTCCTACTCTGGACAATATTCTGCACATGCACACCGGGCAAACTATGTAGAAGTGTTTTTTTGGTTTGTTTTATAAAAACATTATTTTTGGTCTAGATTAAGTGTGTTTAATACAAAATGTATTTAATTTATTTTGAAAAGTACAAGAAGAAGGCAATTTTTCTTGTTTTGATATGCTAAATTTTAGTTTTTGGAGGGGAGCGTTAGTCCTCCTGGACCCCATTGGCCGGTACCTAGGTGATTACTACACCCCCACATCTATTTTCACAGTTTTTAATGTTTTCTCACCCACATCACTATTTTACTTGTCCTTGTCATGCAAAAGAATAAATGGGACCCACCACTAGTGTAAAACATAAACACCAAAAAGACCTGGAGATACTTCATGCATAGTTCATTATATTTTATCAGAAAGTGTATTGCAATCAGAGATACATGTAGCAACTCATGTATAATGAGAATGTATTGCAGTTAAGTATTAGTGAGAGTTTTGCTAATATGAATCTGGCCTTAGATATACAGAAATCTGACTATATCTGTACTTTCGTGTCCTTAAACTGCTTTTTTCAGTGTGTAATTACATAAGTTGGCCTATTCTTAGTTTTGTTGATTAGTGTATTTGTACAAAAAAAACAAACAAATTATATGACTTTACCTGCATCTATACAAAACAAGAAAGTATTGATAATCTTAATTTTATTTTTAACAACTTTTATTTATTAACTTTTAACTATTGAATGCTATATAAAGCTTTGTCATGTTTATTTTTTACCAAATTTCATAGAAAGAAACTAGCTAAAACATATTTATTTAATTTATACAGGCATTTAACAGACATAATGATCATAAATGAATAGAAAAACTTTAAAGTACACATACAAAGATAAGAGTAACATCCATATTTTAATGGAAGATTTACCAAGATAAAGTACAACATACATCTGATTTATTGGGGGATTTAAACAAATACAGTAGAATGAATACCTGGTTTATGAGGTGATTGTTAAAATATGTAAGATGTTAGTAGTTTACTTAAGGGACTTAACAAGATGATTAGAGTAAAATTAATACCTGGTTTATCAGGAAATTGTTAAAATGCGTAAGATGTTACCTGGTTTACTGAGGGACTTAAAAAGATGATACAGTAAAATATATGCTTGGCTTATGAAAATCCAAATTTTGAATTTGCTAGATTTTTCCCAATACTCTCAATAGAAAGATTTGTCACCAATTGATATAAACTGTGAATCATTCAATATTGTAAATCATATCAATATAATACTTATGACTAGAAGTAAGATCTGGGTCTAGGTAAGGACAAGCTACTTATTTTGTAAACTAATTAAAAGCTCTTTTATTTTGATGTTGTTCTTGTAAAGGCTGTAAGCTTGTTATTTTTTGTTTTACAAACTCCATGTTCTCTATCTTAACAGTTCTAAAGGAAGTTCAGAAAATCTGAATTTTTAGTTTCTTCTAATTTCTGAATAATAAAAACATGTATTTACGTGTATTCATAATTAAGAAATGGGATTTTTCATTAAGCAGGTTTTGTAACTGTTGTGATCCAAATGTTTTAGATATTAGATGTTTGTGAATGTTTGTTATTTAGGTTTTAAATAACCAATATCAAGCATTTAATGTTTCATATTTTAAAGCATCATCCATAACAAACTGACAGAATAAAATTAATCATAGTGAATTTTTATCAGTTCTGTATTATTTGCGTGAAATAGTATTTGTACAAATGCACCAGTAATTAGATGTTTCATCACATTAAGTAACCAAACTAGTTGAATATATTTATGAATGTTAAAGTCATTACTGCAATTAGATATATACATTTTATATATCTAAAGATTCTTAAAATAATTGCTACCATATGTGTTAGTAACTATGTGTAATGTGAACCTAACTGCAATATACTAAAATTGTGATGTATCAAAATTTAATTGGTAACAAGAAATGTACAGTTGTGTTATATTTTCTTTCAAAAATCATTTTAGGAAATATTTCCTTTTTACCTTTCAGGTGATTATACAACTGTGAAATACAGCAGAGGAAAAGGTTGTTTTCAAATGGTTATCTGCATGTATCAGTAATGTGTGTTTGTGTGAATTTATATGTTGTTATGGGTGATGTTTATGATATATATTTTTAATTATAGTTGCATGTAATAAGAATTTACATGCAAATTGTTTTCAGGTGTGATTCTTTCAGTAATTTTTCAATTGTTAGTTTTCAAGTATGTAGATAATTTTGCTTTTTTTTTGCACCTCATGACATATAACTTTTAAAAATTGCAGTAGGCTAATATGAGGACTAATCTCTCTTTTCCAAAACTCTAATTTGCCATAAATATGACATGTGCTGTTTTGCATTATCATTAAGCACAATAGTGCTTAGGATATAAGGATGGGCCAGGAAACAAAATGGCCACCACATATTATGTATTGCTCATCACAGTCTTAAATCTCTCTCTCATAACAATCTAAGAGACTTTTATAAACACCTAACTTAGGTTTTTCAAAAACTATTAAGACCTTCAATTTAGCCAAAAAACATCTATAAAGTAGAGAATCAGCAAGTAGCATAACAACTAAATGTTCTGCTAATTATTCTGATTCTGGCATCAGAAGGGGTAGCTCACTAGTGCTTGAAGTTGTTGAGATGATTTACACAAAATGTTTTATTTTAACTTGGGGAGTGCAGAAACAATATAGCATTTCACTAACTTCAACACATGATGTCCATTAAGACAACTCACAATGCCAGGCTAAAACTGCTGCCCTCTTAGCAACTGTCATTCATTAAAACTGATTGTTTTAAAAAAAAAGAAGAGAAACAAATAATAATAAAAAATTGGGGAAGAATAAGGATGATGTATGAATTGCATTGCACAAAAGTACAGAAAAAAGATAGGGATGAATACAGTGATAAAAAAATGTAAGCACCAAATCTGAAAAAAAAATCTACAAGACAATGTTCATAAAATTCTCATATAACAAAGATTATTATGTATAATTTCATATTTTTATTCATTTACAACATTCACCCCAAACTTTTTGATGTAGATTTACTCAATTGACACTAAATTGTAATCATAAACAAGGACGAACAAAAAAAAAGCCAATACAAACAATGTGAACTGAAAGGGAGAAGAAGGTCAGATTTAGAGGGGCTACTGATAACCTAGAAAGTGGCTCTCTTTTCATTGTTAACATCAGAGTTAATCTTGTGAATATAATTATTAATGGCATAATATTGGAGCTAGATTAAGTTCTGTTGTTCTATCAGACTTGTATGAAAGTTTTTTTGATTGTATATTTATAATTAGAAGCATTGTTTTGACTTTTAATCGCTTTCTTATCTACAAAAATATACATTCTACTTAATTAATCAACAAAATGTGCATGAATGAAAAGAGATTGTCTCCTTTCTGTGTGTGAATGCTTTTTTTCTTTTTCAGCTTCTATGTCAAGTTTAAAAAAATGATGATTAATTTACTCTGTATTTTAATGTTGTTAGTTCCAAATTTATAAACTTATGCTGTATTTTTGTTTTTCCTTTTTGAAAATCAAAAAAATTTTATAAAAACTATGTAATTAATTGTTAAACATTCACTAAAAATATTTTACATAAAATTTCCTATGAATAGAAATTATGATTTATGTAGATAAATAAATGATATATTAGTCACCTTCCTGTTTGTCATCATAAAATAGAATGCTTGTATCATAGTCAAATTAAATATAATTATTTCTTTTGAGAACATCATTTTAACCACATCAAAATTTTCACATGATTGTCATACAATTTTCCTAACAGTTCAGTAGGTTTAGTCATTTAACTAATTTTGTCTTTGTCATATTGAAAAGGGTATATTATTATGCACTACCCTGTAAATATGTACTCATCCAAGTAAGCTCTTATTACTGTCATCTTAAAATATTTTTTGTAGCTAAACTAGTTAATTTTTGTGCCACTTTTATTTAAAAAAATTATATTCAAGTGAAAATATTATTATCTCTGCCAAATTGGAAAACATTTACTGACCAAAGATACTCATATCATATCTCTGTCACATTAAAAAGGATATACTAATGCATGGTATTTTGTTTTGACCATCTTAAAAATGATACTGTCATTTCAGAGTACTGTTGTCTCTGTGATCATCGTGAAATATTCTCACCTGAGAACAATCTTGTTTTTGTTTTCTGTTTGTGTCAGTTTAAAAAGCATATGCACGTCTAAGAGTACCCATCTTAAAATGCACTCACTTACCTCAGAGTACTGTTGTTTCTTAATTTTTAAGAAAATTTACATAAATGAGAATACCATTATATCTGTCATCTTAAAAAAAACATGCTTGGCTCTGCAATCCGAGAAAGTTATCCTTACCCAAAAACACAATAGTTTTGGTAATCTTAAAGAAGGTTTAGTCACTTAGGGTTACTGTTGTTACTCTAATCATCAAAAATATAAACGTATGGTTTCTCCTAAAGTGCTTTTGTTAATGATATTTTGCAATTTATACATTCTAAAAAAAAAGAAAGTATTTGTTGTTTAAAAAGATTTCCTCATTTAAAAGTACTCTAGTAGTTGTTATCATAAAATATTCTACATATCAGGGTGAAATTGGTATGTTAATTTGGGAATGAAAACCTGGAACACTCAGCTTTTTGTTTTTTCATTTTACAAAATGTATTTTTTTAAATTTTGGTTAGTCAAATTTATGCCCATAACTTCATGTTTATTTTCTTTCAATACTGTTATATTTCTTAAGCTAGTGTTTAACTGAATTATCATTACTTCTACTTCAAATACTTTACAGTGTGGTCTGGTACTTGAAAAGAACAAAAAAATGAATAAACATTTGAAATCAATAAATCACTTCTTTCAAATATGAAACCATAGTATTATAAATATTTTCTCTAATATTAAGTATACACCAGAGTATTTTTCTTTTGTAATCTTAAGAATGATATTATTGCATCAAAGTGCTCTTGTTCATTTCATTATTTGAAAAAAATTCTTATCAGAAAACACTATTGTTTCTGTAATCTTTAAAAGGATATACACATTTGAAGCTACCCCTGTCATCTTAAAAATATATATACTTATTTCAGAACAATTTTCACTTTTGTAATCCTAGAATGTTTTTCTGAAAACACACCAAAGACTGTCCACTCATTTGTAACATTTAAATTACTTTTTCATATAGTACTTATTCCAGTATCCTGTCTATTAGTAATAAGTATGATTGTACCTTATTCTTCATGACATTCAAAATATGACCCAAAGCTTTAATGCTTTGAAGAATTGCTTTTCCTTATATTCCTGATCGAAAATAGATAACTCTTCTAAATTTCTCAAGCTACTAAGTTGTTATTTGAACATTTATAATCATTTTTAGTGATAATACTGCCATACGACTTCCACATGATTTTTACTTGAACATTTCTTTGTGTTGATGAATTATATTAGTCTCATCATGAAAGTCATAATTTTATACATTAATTTATCAAATACAAAAACCTATTGAGTATAGCACACAATGGAGTGAGTTCCTGATAGATTTGAGAACAAACACAGACTCAGAATACTTATAAGACAAATAAGAATTACTTTCAGTTTGTATAGTAATTTGTATTTCTGGTTTGAGAAATATTTTTATGAATGATGTTGTATATATTTTTTCTACTGTAGGGAGAGTTCCTCGTGCAGGAGGTTATGTGTCTGAACCTGATTATGATTTAGAAGGTGAGTATCTGAATTAGAGAGATTTGCTCCTGCTAGGAGTCACTTGTCTCAATCTGAGTTTAATTTTAAAAGGTTTGAATCTAATTTCGATAGTGAGTTCCTCAACGCTGTAGGATACTTGTCTGCATCTGAATAAACACTTAGAGAATGAGTGTATCATATAGAGAGTTCTTCATGATTGAGCACACATTTTAGTTTAACTATACATTTAGAAGGAGAGTATCTAGAGAGAGGTTATTGTGGTGTGCACAGCCTGAATCTGACTGTATAGTCAGAGAGTCAGTATATTTCTAGAGATAGTTTTATTCATATTGAAGGCTACATGTTTAAGTCTGACTTGGTTGGAAAAATATCTTTAGAGAGAGACAGAGTTTCTTACATTGGAAAATGTGTTTTAATCTAATGTAGAAGGTGTCTTAAATTTAGTTTTTTTTTAAATGGTAATTTTGTATGAGTCTTAGTGTGACTATAATTAGGGAGATGCAAGTTGCATCTGGAGAAAATATATAATCCAAGATGGGCTTGTCAGTAAAAGTAACATAAAGAAATAGGGTTCTTGGCTATTGACTTTTACAATTGTTTTGCAATTACAATAATAACCATAACCTAGTAGTTTAAAGCAAATGTATTTTTTGTGTATGATAAATGTAACCTCTTATTCCTTTTTTGTAGATTCATTTACATATGGCACAAAATATGCAACCTACACACATCGCTCTAAACCAGAGAGAAGTCGAGGACCAAAAACGGAAGGAATTACACGTGAGAAGCAATAGTAAGTTTAAAATATTCTATAAAACAATAGTATCCGATGTTAGACTACCTTTTCTTTGAATAACAGAAGAAACAAGACATAGCTTATGAATTTTGAATGATTAGGAACATGAATTAATATAATGAAATTCTTTTTATCCTACTATTTGATTTCATTATAGTATTGAAAACAATCACCACTAGATTTTATATATTAATATTTAAGCCTGTAATATCTAATGATAATGTATTAAAATATTATATATCTATATATAATAAAAATAGAAATATTGTAAAGCAAAATAGTTATGACATTTGAATTCTTTTTTAATGAAGTAATTACTATAGGAAGTCTTGAGTGCGTGTAAGCTAATGAAATAAAAAACTGAAGCTTATAAATATCAACAATAAAATCAATCATAGAAGGAAATTTGTAGGCATTTACACTGCTGTTCTCTTTAACTTTGATGTGATTATCTCTTTTTGTGCATGTGATATATTATCTAAATATAAGCTAAACATTAGATTTTTCTGAAATGTTATTTCTAGTGTGAACTTTTCATCAACTAGAAGATTCAGATTTTGCCTCAAAAATTAATCGATTAAATTACCTGATTTACTAGCTGAGTGAACCTCAGAAAATGTTTTTTATCAAAGTTTAGCATACAAAATCTGGCCTTGTGGTTAGTATGCCAAACTGTGAATCTGAGGGTTTGTAGTTAGCGTCTCTTTGTTGCAAATTCAGACTCATGACATTGTGCTGTAGGTGCATTTTAAGAGTGATGGTCAAATCCCACTATCTTATTAGAGTACCAAAAGTTGAAAGTGGTTGTCATTGATTAGCTAATGTTCATCTAGTCTATCAGTTCAAAATTAGCGACATCTAGCACAAATAACCTTTGTGTAATTTTTTGCAAATATAAAAAAAAGAACAATCAGACTTAATCACACATTAAGCTTATTGTTATAGCTGTATGTTTTGCTATCGTGGGATATTTTATCCATTAAATATTTTTTTGTAAAAGGGAATTTGTGTATACAAAACTCATTCCATCCCAAACAACATTTTAAAATGTATCTTACTGAGTTCTTAGTAAAGCTTAGTGCATGTGGGAAACTTTCATGTAATGAAATGATTATTATCATTCCCATTTTTATTTTTGAAGAATTTGATTATTTTACTAGCACTTTGTAGCATGCTTTGATTCGGAAATAAATAATTAATAACCATTTGTGCAAATTCTCTTTTCTTTTAATGATTGTTAATTCTTAATTAAATGTATATATTCTTTTTTCTTGTTTGTATTGTTAATAAAAGCACTTTATTATACCAATAATGATTTGAATTTTATTCAGTCAGTATTACAATCATTTTATGATATTTCTGTTTTCATAATTCTCACTTTTTCAGGTAATGAATCATTTCTTCATGTTTTAAGAAAGATATGTACACTTATATTGTACATGAAATTTAGCAGTTTGAGTTATCAATATCTTCATACCTTGTAATGTACATAAGTATATGTATATATTTATTGGTGTTTGAAATAGCTAATTCTTTTAATTTTTATCATGATGAAGTTTTAAGTGTGATGAAATTTGTTTTAGTTCTTTATTGTCACTGAAGATCTTTTGAGCTTGTATTATTAAAATAATAAAGAACAGTAAACCAACAACTTTGATTTTCACTCAGTTTTGAATCACCTCGTACTTCACCTGTGTCAAGATCATGCCAAGAAGTGTACAAAAATCAGCCACACAGTATAGCAGATTATGAACCTGGACGTTCTTCCATTGCACAGAGAGAGGCAATATTGGTAAGTGATCAACGAGGGCCAAGTATTTATTATCATATTGCTTAAAAAATTGTTTCTTCATCGTTGGAAGGAAAGTTTTGTTGGATGACTATTTACTTGAAAATAAATTTCATTATTTTTATTATAAATTATTAAAATGTGGATCATTATGATTTAACAGCAACATGAATGTGTGACTTAATAGTTAGAGGTTCTTTTATAGGTATTAACCCAAGTTTGGGTGCATCTTTAGGAACATGTATTTTTTCTTTTTTTTTTTGCATGACTGTATACCAGAACCATGTTCACTGTCAAACCTGTATGTGTAGAATGATTTTAGATATAAAGACAATATTTTTTTCAGACATTTTATTACATTGAAAATTATTATAAACTCACAAGGGTTTGTATTGCTCTATTGAATGTTAATTCTAAATATTTCATTTAAAATTTATAGTGGTGGTCCACAATTAGAAATTCACAATTTGGTTAAATGTTTTTTATTTTGAAATGGTAACTTATGTCTCAAACCATATAACCATCTCAATTTTCTAGTTTATTACTATATTAAGAAAAGTGTGTTGTTTTATTTTTTAATTATAGAATAAGGCTTTTCAGTTTTTTCACTAATTTCACAGAAACTAATAAATATGAAATACTTTGTGTTTCTCTAAGTCAAGTTTTTATGGGCAGTGGTAACAAATATCTTTAATTCAGCTATATTAAAAGCTGCAAGAAGTTTTTGTACATTTGTATCTAATTTTAAGCTGTTGTTTTCAGTCAGTATGTATTTTATTTTAGCATTTAATGTGCTTTGTCTTTTAGCATTTTTGTAATGTTTCATAAGCCCATAATTTGTGCAGCATTTCTTATATTTCATTTTGAAATTTTGAGTTATTCTTAAGCTAACCAAGCTCATTCATGTATATGTAGTTGTTTGTCAGCCATTGGATTGATACATGTATGCATGTGTTAGGAAATTTAATATAATTTATTGTAAACTGATCTTCCAGTATTTGCACAGATATATGCATCTGTTTTTGTTGCGTGACTATGGGTTTTATTTTTAATTCCAAATATTACTATTAATTAAAATTTGCTCCCCCCCCCCAAAAAAAATTGCATCAGCAGTTTTCCTTGCAACAGTGGAAGTTCTTGTTATTTGAAATAAATTTTAACTGGAGAATGTACTGTTGATACTTATTGTGTGATAGTCATGAATCGTTAAAAAAAAAATCTTCAGTGGAGGAGAGTGTTTGTAATTACATTTAATTCACAACAAAGAAGATAAGCTATTGCTCAAAGCTCTCATCACTGACATTTAGATAAACATAACCTGTTCCCCGGTGGAACAGTGCTGAGTCTTTGGATTTGCAATGCTACATTCACAGGTTTGATTCCTCTCAGTAGACACAGCAGATAGCCCAATGTAGTTTTGCTCTCAAACAAAAAAACACAAACACTTATAACTACAGTGCTGCTGTGAAGGTGTGAAACCTACAAAACACACACACACATCAATAATCTAATGATAAATATTGTTAACCCATTTTTATAAAGCATTCTCCAGTTGGTTGAGTCACTTCTGATGTGAGGGAAACTTATGTACATTAACTTAAGTCTTTTTGCAAGTTTTAGGTCCATATTTATTTTGTTTGTAGTGATGGGACTAATCTGAAAATCAATAGAAAGAGTCTTTATGTTATGGAATGTTCTTTAAATATAATGATGTACTTTTGGATTTCTAGCATCATTATGGATAGATTATGTCAGGGGTAAAATTCTCAAAAAAAAGTAGAGATACTCAGCTGGGTGAAGTGAACCTGTTTTTAAAAACGAAAAAAAATTCTACATGTAAACATAAAAAAGCAGCTCAAATAAGTCCCAGTACTAGTACTACCTTAAAAAATAAGTTTTGGTACTCGGTACCAGCGAGTACTGGCAGAATTTTACCTCTGGATTATGTTTCAGTGAAGTGAATACTCTGTTTTATACACAGTCAGGTCAAATGTTTTCAGTATTTTGTAGGACTGTAATTTCCTGTTAATGATATATATATATAAATACTTTTGTTGTTGTTGTTTTGTTTTTTAATATAGAGTAATAGAATAATCCTCTTTTTTGGTAGCAATATAGTCACTTGAATTACAATGCTTTTGTTTTTTTTTAGGTCTGTGTAATAGTCTGAAGTGGCTGTATGAAATGATTATGTGTTACTTGCTTAATATGGGATACACATAGATGTGTAAGAATTGACTCCAAAAGTCTAAATAACACTTAATCCAAATTTAGTTTTTTTATTGACAGTAAATTTAAGTTAGAAGAAATTGGTATTTTTCTAAATCATAAAGCCAACTATAATATTGGACTTGCTAGTCATGAGCTTTAGATTTAAGCTATCATTTATTCAAGTGGTTATTTATTGACAATTTGTATTAGAAAAAGCAAAACTAATATATATAGCTCAGTGGTTCTCAAACTAAGGGGTGCATTCCACACAGGAAGGCACAGGACTCTGTCAGAGGAGATGTCAGTTGCATGTTTATTTTTTAAAGAAAGGTTTAATGATTTTAAAGAAAAAAATGTTGTTAGAAAAATAACTCAAATAAGAAAAGTATTGAGAAATATTACAAATAATTTGATTACCTTGTCATGAGGCATCTCTTAATAACCATAATACATCAGACTTACACTGCATGGTTTTCTTCCCACTTAGTCTCTCTCACATCCTAAACCGGAGGGACTTGTAATTGTTTTTATTTTCGTAGCTTAAATAGGTTTACCATGACAGAGTTTGAGAACTACTGGTACAGCTTGATTTGGTTTGTAATATATGCAGTCAACAGAAAAGCTCATGATAAAAAATCAGGCACAGAATAAATATGATGATACTTCTATGTTTACACTTTTTTTAGTTTAATTTATCATAATTTTATATGGACTTGTGTTAAATCACTGGATAAAATGCATAATGTACTTTGAGTAACATCAGTAATAACTTCTGTTTTCAGTTTTGGGCAGATTTCTGGAGAGAAATTGATCGACTGGTAGGATTTCAGTATGTTAGCATGTAGTGGAATGAGAATAACTTGCCTGTTTATATACTTGATTTTGAATAACATTCTAGTTGGTGCTAGTTAGTATGTAGCATATGCTGCATCTTTTCCTTTTTTATGTTTTTGTTTAAGGGTTTATTCCTTGTTATAAGCCAAATACATTAGATTAGATAAATGGTATTTCCATCAAGTACAAAAGATTGGAATAATTGTGTTTGTACCATATTCTTAATGTTCATAAGTTGGATAGGTAATGCATGTTCCACATACTACAGATTTCATGAGTGCTATATATGCCACTAACCCTTTTACTGCTCCATGCATCATATGATGTATCCCAGGTGAATTGCTTCATGCATAATATGTAGTGTTAGGTTTTCCCACCACCATTTGAAATGAAAGCTGATACTTGGTTGTAACAGTGACCCATAGATTTCACCCCCTGATGCCTATACATTGCAGTGAAAAATTTATATATTGTAAATATTAGGCACTTATATATTTGTTTTAGTGATTTATATTAGTGTGCTAAGTGTAATATTTGTACAATATAGTCATGTTATTCACAACCAATGCTGTGCTAGTGAGTCAGATAAGAGAGGAGTGTGATACCACATCTGGAAAAACAAACAAGTCCTGCTCACCCTCCTGTCTTATTTTGCAGTCAATAGGGTTGCTCGGACTCGACTGACCCTTCCCACTCCCTTATGTCAGGCCTACATAAAGATCATTATATGACTTTTTGGTAATTCTTCTTTAGTTTTACATGCTATACTATGAGTTCCACCTGAGCAGTGAAAAAGTTAACGACCTGCTATGTTATACTTTTTTGAACCAGATACACATAAGGATTGATAAAAGTATGCATAGAAGATGCTGTCAATTGGATAAGGACTATATTTACCATAATTAACAGGGAACACGATTTATTAATAACTTGTTATGCAGGTACAAACATTTTAGATCAAACTAAGATATCAAATGAATACACTGTGTAATAGTATCCAATTAAAATGCAGTTATAATAAAGTCAGTGATAGAGTCAGTTACTCTTAGTTACTATAACATATGTTGAAGGACTGAATTATGATCTTACTATTTTTATGTACATCATTAACCAGTGAGAGACTTGAAATGTATAATTTTTAGGTTGAATTTAAATCAGCTGTTGTGTAAATTTACTGTTACAAATATTTTCTGCCCTAAAATGTTTTGTATATCATATACAAATTTAGTAAGTGGTATGCTTAGTAGTTACAGCATATTGAGTAAAATGTAGATCTTTCTTGTTGATAAGGTGAATAACACGTTTTTTTAATACAGAAAGGTTGGCCACATAAATTGTTTAGGTAGAATAAATAAAGTAAGTTATATGTTTGCTTGCTTGAAAGTAAAGATGATAAGCTTTCTGTCTGGGACTAGGGCCACATTAGTTGAGTTAGGAAAGCTTCAGTCACACAGCATTGGTGTGAATTAACGATCGATACCTGATCTCAAATGCTGGTTGAAATAGATCTTTCAGTGTCTTGTCCCACAGCTTTGTTGCTATTTGGGTTATTGGTTTATTTAGAGTTGTAGGTATATGCGTGTGTGTGTGTGTGTATAATTGGTATGTGGTTACTAGCTAAGAATGTTTTGTTAGCTCCGAGACAATCCAAGATGTGTTGTTGGTCAGATGATGGTGTTAAGTTGAAGTCCTTCTCATGGCAGGTTTTTAATTTTCTGAGTCTGTGTACTAGACTTACCATTTTTTTTGTATTTGTGGGATTATTAATCTGACAGTTTTAGATTACATTAAATAAAAGATACATGTAATAGGTATAAATTATTTGATCAGTCACAATCATCTGGTTCTAAAGGAGTAAGATTTCATACATTTTATATGCACACAGCTTTCATGCTTGAGGTTATGTGTGTATTTATCTGTTCTGATAATTAGTTTATTTGTACATATACCAGACCTGATAACTTTTTCCCTGAAATAGTAAATCCTTTTGAACCAAGTTTTTCTTAATTTGAATATTTATCGAGACTGAGAATTTTAATAAATACATCTGATAAGAATGAAACAAAGTTGTAATTCAAATGGATGTAAAACTTGACAGTGTTTTGTTAATTTGTGATGTACAACGTCAATGCATCCAAACTGTGTAAAGGCTAAAATGTTTAATTGTCTCATTTCTTTGCTTATACAATATTTGATAGTTTTATTTGTTGTGTGTTTGCTAAGCTTAACAAGCTTATTTCTGTGTAGTAAAAGTTTAAAATTTTATTTATATGTATAGCAATTCTAGTTTTTTTTGTTTTCTAGAATTTACAGTTTTTTTATGAGCATTAGATTAGGCAAGCTTGTGTGAGTATGAAAGCCTACTTTAATTTGTACTTGCACATAGTTTAACAAACTATTTGTGTTTGTGTGTGTGTGTGCTAGGTTTGAGGTCAAATTGAGTTTTTGTCTGTGTATTAAATTTGCTTGAGTTACTTGTATGTGTACTAAACTTGGCACGTTTTTGTGTGCATAGTAAGACTAGATTTTATTTTTGTCTGTGTACTAACTTTGGCTATTTGGTTTTATGAATTCTGGCACTGTGAAATGTATTTGTAACTAATTTCTTAACAAAGTTTTATTGTAAGCCAAAATGTAACATGAAAGAAAATTCTGCTTATTTCTTATAACTCCTTGTAATTAAATGGTTCATGCAGTTTTTAGATTTGTGTAATTTTGTATGACTTATTTTTTTATTTCTTAATGCTTCTTCATTTGCTCTCAACATTAGGAAGATGAAGTCTACAATGAAGAGGTTAGTATTGTTTGTGATAATGCTTCAAACTAACCTTTCATTTTTTGTGATAGAAACTATCAAGGATTAGTAAAATTTCATTACTGACTTCTTCAGATATTTTATCCAAAAAAAACTTTGTTCAAGACCCCGTATGTTTAAACAGTTATGATTAAATGAAACTTTTTAAAATCTGTGGTGAAAATCATTGAATTATCTGTACATATGTTTGTTATATATAGAATTATTTTTTCAGGGTTTGTATAACAATTAGTATATAAATTATTCAAACAAAGAATAATCACTAGATGAAATAATTGAATTTCCAAAGGAATAAAAAAATTTAGCCTGGCATGTACCAAATGGATATATGTAATTTTAGATCAATTTTTAAAATTTCATGATAAAATTATCAAAAATGAACAAGAGAAACAAAAAATTTTCTAGGACAAGGTTAAAAAGGTGAACAAAATTGTGAAAAGGAGCTTTCTAAAAAAGAAAGTATTTTTGATTGTTGGAGGTGTTATTTACAAAATGTTAAATACTACAAAATAGAAATTGGTATTACAGTTTCTTAGAAACAAAGGAGCTTTTACCTGGAAGAATGTATTATGAAGAATTCTAGTGAAAATTTGTTTTAATATTACAATGTACATTGCTCTTTATGCTAACATATTATATATTTATATATGTTTCACAGTTGTGTGGATTGATTGCAGTAACATAAAACATATTTGTTGTTGCAGAGCCTTTGTTCTTTGTTGTTAATAATTTGTTTATAAAATTTTATCTTACTCTGATTCTATAAATATGCACATAACCAGTAATTTTCAGTTTAAATTGTGTGTGTGTGTATTTATATCTATATATATATGTGTGTGTTATAAAGATTCATATGGTTAGACAACTTCACTAACTCACTAAAATGCTGTGTTTTGTAAAAACGAATTTTCCTTTAGAAATGTATTATTAATATAAAGGCAAGATGAATGGTGTTAAGGCTGTAAGTAGTAGATACAACAACTAAGATCTATACTATTATGCAATTTTAAGCATGCTGCAAGTGTAAGTTTACTTGAGTATAAGGCACTGACTGCAACATTACACTAAAAAAGATAAACAACTATACAGGTTATCAAAACCTCATTGATTGTTTGTTTGTAAAGAATGTTGCTTTACTTTTAGCCCAGGAAAATAAGTTAGTTCAATTTTACTGTAGTTGAGTATTATTTTCCTTTGCAATCAATATATATGAAAACGTGAATCATAATTTTTGTTGCTGCTCAACAGAAATTACTAAGCATAGAATTTTATTATCATATACATTGGTCTTATTTGAAAGTTATTGCTCTACATTTTCTATCCTTTAAAGAAGATTTCAAAAATAAACCAGAAGTGTTTCTTTGACTTGATGTGGTGAAATTCATTGTAACTTGTGTGAATTTTTTGTTTTTAAGCATAAACAAAGGTCTTCTTTTCACCAAGAACATTGGCCAAAACAATCCTTGTGAGTAGGTTTTTATTTATTTATTTTTTACCTTATGTATACAATAATTATTTTTGGTACAAAGAGATCCAGACAGTGATATATATAAAATTTAAAGCATTTAAATATTTGGAAAATAAAAAAGAAAAGAAGCATTTGAAATAAAACAAATTATAAACCAGAAAAACATTTTGATGTAATAATTGAATTGTATCTATATGAAAAATAAATAGTACATTTTAAAATGACTGTTATAATAGTAAAAACAAAATTCAGATAGGTTTTAATCAAGCTAGATATACAAAAAAATTTTATAATACTGCAAGTTTATATTATTTGTGAGATATTCCCAAGTAAAACTGGAGCCAGTAACTATTAAGTTCTACAAAACAGCATGCTCATAAGAATGTATTGCAAAGAATACATGAAATAGATAAGAAAGGGAAGATTCAAAATCCTGTGTGAAACAAGAAACAAATTTTTTTTAACACAAATTAAATGTACTGTGGCTTACTTTACATTATCCAGCCTGTTTATTTTTCTAATTAACTGGCTGCTGGAGTAGAGAACATTCAAGATTTTTGCAATCTACAAAACACAGATGAATTGTGTTTGTATCACACTCTTAAATCAGACCAAGCTATAGTGTGGCATTTGATGATTTTAAATTGTCTAATCACTGATCATACCCATTATACATATCCAAGGACATCATTCTATATTAAACTTCTACAAACCTCTGCATCATCTGTTCACATGGAGATGATCCTTACCCCAGGAGAACGATAACACAGATGCATAGTCAAGTAAGCATGAGCTCTGTAGAATGGTTACTGTAACATGTAATCTTAGCTCACTGTGATGATTAATGTAAGTTTATGATTAATCTACAGTTTTAAAAAAAACTTTAGCTAATTGAAGGAAATGTGCAGTTACGTGCCTGAAAAGTTTATGTGAACTTACTTAAATGAATATATATTCTTCTAATTAAAGAAGGGTTTGTTTGTTTGGAATTAACACAAAGCTACACAATGGGCTATCTGTGCTCTGCCAACCACGGGTATCAAAACTCAGTTTCTAGCATTGTAAGTCCGCAGATATACCGCTGTGCCACTGGGGGGCATAAAGAAGGGTAAAATCTAGGAGTTTTCAATTGATATACTCACTAAAAAAATTGTATTTTTTTGTGTTGCTATAAGGCTGTTATTTAGAAAACATTGAAAAACTACATTTTGAGTGTTCTGAATTAGTGAAGGACCTTTTATAGTTTTACATGTAGTGGCTTGAAAAGTTAACTTTAAAAATGCATCTTTTGCACTGTTGTGCATTATTATTATACTGCTCATTACTCATTTGCATTGTTTTAAACATTAACTTATGAATAATTTGTGATGTTTTTCAAGGATTAGCTTGTATTCTTTTAAAAGCTTTAATTAGAAAGTCTTTTAATGCATATTTTCAATGATTAGCCCATTCATACTGTACTTACATGATCATAAAGATTAATGTTGTAGTATTTCACTTCCACTTCTCTGAAAAAAATATTTTAGTAGATCAGGTGCATTATTTTGAAGAATGAACATAGTTATACTATTGTACTGTTCTAAGGGATTAGTTTAGGTATACATCTCTTTGTTGTTGTGAAGGCTTAGTCTAGATATACATCGTTGTAATCCTGTGATTAGTTTATTTATAAGTTGTGCTTGCAAGATTAAGTACATATCACTTGTGCTGTTCTGCAGGATTAGCTCAGACTTACTTTTGTTGTTTTGAGGATTAGCTTAGGCATATTTCTCTTGTTATTTGTTGAAGGATTAGTGTAGGTTAACTTTATTTGGGTTATTCTGCAAGAGTAGGTATAAAACACTTATATTGTTCTAAAGGATAACCTTAGACATACTTCCCTTGTAATGCTCTGAAGGATTAGTTTAGGTTAGCTTTATTTGTAAAATTCTGCAAGATTAGGTATACAGCACTTAAAATCTCAAGGATAAGTTTAGATACACTTCCTTAATTGAAGTGCTGTTAAGTATGTATCATTTATAATATTCTAAAGAATTATCTTACTCATACATTACTTGTACTGTCTTAATGCTTCTGTTAAGCTTGTGCTATACTTCACTTGTATGGTTTTAAGAATTAGCTTATACTTCTTTTCCATTATACTACACAACTAGCACATGTGCATGTATACATCACTTGCACTGTTAAAAAAATAGGGATGTGTTTGTTTATAATTGCAATGTTTGATTCTTATTCTGAAGCTGTATAATGTATTGAAGGCTTGTCAGAAATTGTATATTTTCATTCCTTCCTCCATAGAAATATCTTGTTATTCATATGAATAACTCACACTCATAATCACTTGATTATACAGTCATCAAAAGTTAGGCTTATATGCAATCACTTTAATTTTTTAGTGCCTTCCCTGATGGTTATGAAAGTGATTCCACATTATTAAGGAAGACAGGGAAACCTCACACTTTAAATCCCCAACAGCAGAAAGCATGGTATAGACAGATTCAACGTGGAGGAGAGGTTCCTTTCACAGGTCTTGGGAAACCAGCCCCTGAGAAACCCAGAGGTAGGATATGATGTTTCACATTACTCGCTAAGCTTTTCTTGAATATATTGAACAACTATATGCCCCCAAAGGTTAATTTTCTTCCACTGCTAACGAATACTAGTTCTAGGTACAAAGCTAGAACTCAGGTTAGGATGAATCTCTTCTCCCTCATCACATTCAAAGTCACAGACCAATTTTTCTTTCTGAGAAATGTGGGCAATATTCCCTATTGAGCATGATCTCTCTATTATGAAAGCTTTTGACAGTGCAGAGATATGGACTTTAAATGTTAACACTACTTACCAGCAAGTTTGGTAAAACTAAATAAATAATTTTCCACTTTCTAGTTGTACTTTTTACATGTTTAAGTAATTGGATGCCCTTTGACGTTAGATAAATAAAGGTTGTCTAGTTACTCAAGCTTGAGAAAATTTCTACTTACAGTGTTTTCTGGACATTTGTTTACGTGTCTTTCAAGGATGAATGATGAGATTAAAAATGGAAAGAATTTGGTTAATATTCAGGAATAAGATTACTATAAATTAGTAATT
>NW_013665611.1:1976074-1979146 GCF_000517525.1 Limulus polyphemus
TAGCTGTACAGTGCATGTCAGGTTCAGCAAGTAGTAATTAAGTGGCATCAGGTGTGTAGAGTAATGGGTAATATCATTTAGTAATCAGTGACCTAACATATAACTATAAATTAAATTATTTATTATTAAGTATAAATATGATCAAGTTAATATAAGGATAGGCAAGCCAGTTATCAGTAATTTCTTCTGAGAAAAGAGAGGTTGATTTCTGTAGTCTCATTCTTATATATACTTTTTGCAATGTGTTATTACTTAAAAATATAACATGTATTAATAACCCTATTCGCTGATATCCCTTGTTTTTTCCTTTTCACTTAACCCAATAGCACACATCACCTTGCACACCAACTTGTCAGAGTCAGAGTGATATTGTCAGTTCACAGATATATCTCTAATACATATTTGTGTATGACAGATTTGTACATATGATGTAAATTCATAATCATAGGAAACATTCTTTCTCCAATAAAGAGTTCACATTTGGTCAATACATAAAATTATTCATTCATCTCACATCTATTTCACAAGTCTTCATTCAACAAGCATATATGTACAAACTTAAGCTCTTGTTCAGTTTTCAACTCTTTTATAGTGAGTCTTTCTGTAATGGATTCTTCTTTTTCACCCCTAGTATATTCCATGCAGATGGAGACCTCCACCAAAAGATCTTTTCTCTCTCTTATTTCCAAATGGGCTTTTGAGGACTTGTGGTATCCATACCTATTATGTATTCTCACATTTTTTATATTCCAAACAAAATAGGGATTGGAGATAGTTGTTGATCTTTCTCTTTTGAATTCGTATCTTGCAATAACCTACTTCAGAATGAAGGTCGTTGCTCTTCTGTTGTGCCACACTTGGATGACCAATTGGATGTTTAACTGGATGTGACAAATGGTACTTTCATGTACCAATTCTTCCACTTAGTTGGAGGTAAGTCCATTTTATTCATAGATATTGGATTTTTCAGTTTCAGGATGGTCTCAGTCATTTATGTCTTTACCTGACTCGTGGACGCTGTAGCAGCCTGGTTTCATCAGCTAGGTTTTGATTTCTATCATTATTTATCTTCAATGACTGGTTTCTTCTGTCTTTAGCCAAGATTTTTGCCAAAGGGGTCTGATAAAACTTTAACTATACTCATTGAGATGAATGATTAACATGTTCAAGTCCCATTTTATTCTGATGTAGCATCTCAGCCACCAAAAGGTCCTCATTTACTCCAGGCTAGAATATCTTCAGATAACTCCATAATATCTGAGAAGCTTATATTCAAAACTGACTTGTTTGTTGTGAATGCAAACCTTTTTCTTCACTATATCCATCGTTGTCCATTGCCCCATTTATTGAACTAGGAACTGCTGACCTTCAGCTGCTGTAGTAGGAGTTAGCTCTCTAATAGGTCTTTTCAGATGGCCTTTCAACCTTACTAATTTTAGACTTTGTTAGGTGATTGATGAACTGGGCCTATAATACTTAGGGAATATCTCTTGAGGTACCACCACCATGTTTTGATCTCTTCATGGATTCTTCTTCCACTGTTTGGTATGCTATGTTTGGTCTTCCACAAAGCATGATATGGACATCAATGTCAAAGAACTGTAAGCAATTCATGATGTCTGCTATGTCTTTTAGTCAGTTGTTGTTGCCTACTTGACAAAAGTATGGTAATGTATTATACCAATAACCAAGAGACTATCTCTTCTCATAATCTTTTATTTCAAGACATTGAGCCTTCACTTCTGAGTTCAACTGAAACTTATGCTGTGTCCTGGGCATCATGAATCATCTGGAAAACAGCTTTCATATGTGGTAATAGTAGAGGCATGATTTTGTCTTTGAAAGTAACATTTTACAACTGAAATGAATTCTAAAATATATTTATCCTTTCTATTATCTTCTATCCCCACACAGAGAAATTGACAGGAACATATAACCATAGAAGGTATTATGTGAGTCACTTAGAGACCAGGGACACGTGTATTCTAATGACTGGATATTGCAATCCATGAAAACACATGGCACATTTCAATTCATGAGAAGTAAGATTTTACCAGAATACAGATTACAAATAGAGAATGCTAGGAGAATGAAAGAGGTAGGGAGGGGAGGAATCCATAAATCGAATTTTTGGTAATAACTAAGAGAACTAGTATGATAATAGTATAGGTAAGTATATTCTTGACTTTTGTTTAGTTCTTAATGTTAATTTCTCACAGTTTTACCTATCTCTTTAAACTGAATTTCTTTTACTTCAGTCTGTGGCTGATGAGAGTACCTCTGTCTCTTCTTTTAAATATTTGAGTTTGATTTCAGATTTTTCTTTTCTTTTATAGACTTAGAAACTGTAACTTTTCCAATTTTTC
Organism: Limulus polyphemus; assembly: GCF_000517525.1. NCBI lineage: Eukaryota > Metazoa > Arthropoda > Merostomata > Xiphosura > Limulidae > Limulus > Limulus polyphemus. The sequence goes on from NW_013665611.1 coordinate 1,978,441, forward strand.
ATGTTGGTCAGTAGGAACAAATTTGATGTGTTTTTGGGCTTCAACTGTCTTCTCTTTCAGAGATTTCGCTCTGCTTGAAATGCTTAAAAAATCTCCTAATTCTTTGGCTCCACTTCTGTTTACCTTTATTATTCAACTTCTTCTTACTTGTATCTTGCTTAGAACCTCTGGCTTACTATTGCTTTGACAATGAAATATTTTTTAATACTCAATCAACATTGATGAGTGATCTTGGATATACAGACATTTCCATTATTGAAGAACCTTTTTCTGTGGATGCTTACTGTAATACATTTACATAAGTCTTTGGGCATTGTCAAAGTACGATTGCTAAATATAACGATAATTAAACAAATAAAACACTAAACAGTAATCATGGGGAGAAACTACAGCAAGAAAACACAACAACAAAAAAAGTAAAATCAGTAATACGAACATATATAAAAAAAATGTATAATTTAAATAAAGACTGCATGTTGTTCAGTGTTGGAGAGTGTTGTTTGATGTGGAGGGTTTCTTTAATCCATAATTCCTGGTCAGTATTAGACTTGCAGAGGATAGAGAAATTTGATAGTATAGGTTGATGTCCTGTTTCTTCACTATGTTGGTGTATAGAGGAAACACAGGGGTTACTCAGTTTTTTTTTTGCATTTTGATGGAAATTCCCATATGTTCATAGGCTCTGACTTTTAAATGGCATTTGGTT
>NW_013665611.1:1979983-1985514 GCF_000517525.1 Limulus polyphemus
GCTGGTACCCACTCAACTGAGGTTTTAGCCCCATCTAATTTTGTTCATCAAAAGATGGGAGATTGGAGACCCGTAATAGACCTGTTCCTGCTTGAACTCTTATTTGGAGCCACCTCGCTTCACCATGGAGTTTTACCTGTCACTTTAGGATTTTTCTCCCCCAGGACGCTGGATGACCAAATTGTCATGACAGATGCCTATCTTCATATTCCAGTGTCATGTCATTTTCTTCGGTTCCTTTTAGAACTAACATTAAAAACATATATCATGATAACTGTGAAAAGTAAGATGAGATAATAGGTAAAGTATATTAAGAATTTGTTTGTAATAGATCCTAAGATTAATTGGATGTACAGAGATGAAAGTGGTGAGGTATACAGCATGCTGATATTGGTAAAATACATGTCAGGTATGTTGGAATACTATTATTGTTGCAAGGTTTGTTCAGATAATGTTGAAAAACTGTGTTGAGATAAAGGCGGTGAGATATACAATATGCTGATCTCAGTAGAGCACATGTAAGGTATGGGAAAATGTTGTTATTGTTGTAATATTGATTAAGATAATGGTGAGAAGCTGTGTTTAGATAAAGATGGTGAGGTTTATAGTGTGCTTATCTCAGTATAGCACATTTAAGGTATGGTAAATACTGTTATTGTTGTAAGTTTTTTAAGAAATTCGTGGGAAGCAGTGCTAAGATAAATGTGGTGAGGTATACAGCATGCTTATCTCAGTATAATGCATGAAAGGTAATTTGAAATGCTAGGATAACTTGATTGAGCCTTTGAACCATAATTTTATATCTTCAGAAGTATAATCTGTATAACTTACTCTTAGGAAGTTCATTTTATATTTTAAGTCAACAAGTTAAATATAATAAGAAATCCCTGAGTTGCCTTTAAAATGGAAACCATTAAATGGGGCCAGAGATCACATGAATTAGACACTTATTTTCAAAGGTATAAATTGCACACAAATATATTTTACTGTTAATTATAGTTAGAAGTTTACCAGGTGATACAAACCTGAAATGAAATCATTGTATATAATCATTTATGTGGGTCATTTAATAAGAACCCTATGTTTATTCATTTACCCATAAAGAGATTGTAGTAAAATGTTTTATTACTTAAAACTTAGATACCTATGTACATGTAGGGGACATGTCATCAGAGATCCACACAATCTACCATACTTGTACTTAATAATTTATTTTATCATCTAGTTTTTCTTTGCACTGATGAAAATCTTACATGTATAGATTTGAGATCATCATCTTAAAATAGTGATGTCAAACCAATTGACCTTTATTTTCAAACTCAACACAAGTGTGTTGTTCACTTGTTAAATAAAGTAGATTGGTAGGATGTTTGCTAAACTGGATCATAGCCAATACCATTAAGCAAACCCATGAAGCATAGCATGTGATGGTACTGTCTCTTTGAATGATTTAGCACACATTTTAAAATGAAAGTTTGGCTGTTCTGTAGCTTTAGTTTGAAACACAGGATTGTAGTATTAGTACTGTCTACTAGAGGACTGTCATATTGATGCTTTCCTTCAGGTAATGTTTTAAGTAATTTTGCTAGAAGTTTATGTGTGTTCTGTAAATTTTGATTAAATAATTGTTAAAGAGAGCTTTTTAAAATTGTAAGAAATATATTTTATTGTGTACTAACCTGTATTTTATGCATGCATTTTGATTTTCATTCTAGTATAACACTGCCTGTGTTTTTATCTCCATAAAAAATGCAACTTTTGTAGTTTTTTGGCATATTTAAATATTGTTTGAAAATATACTTTTACATGAAAAAGTTAATTTTTATGCATGCTTTTTTCAAACTTTATTGTACCGCTGAGGCAAGCATAGTGACATTGTTCTTGCTTGATTATATTCTGATAAAATTCATTCTATTAGCTTATGCATGTAGTTTCTGAGAATTTTATGATATGCATGTTATTATTGTTTTACCTGGAATTATCTCTGTACTAGCTCATGATGAATCCAAATTTAGAATCTTATTTAAAGAAGCTATTTATATTTCCAATATGGTACTTCTCTCCTCTCATAAGATTAGCTATTCTCATCCAGTGTTGCCCTCTATATGCAACTTTTTTCTTTACTCATGCCACAAGCCTTCTCCTCCCCCCTATTGGAATCGAATGATTCTAACATATTTCTCATGTAAATTATCATGCATTACTTCTCCACCGATAGGAGCATGACATACTCGCGTGACGCATATGACTCCCTCTATATGCCTCCACCAAACTGTCACTTCTTGTTTGGCAGTGCTTGTGCTTAGACGTGTTCCTTTTTGTTTGTTTACAGTTTCACGTTCATCTTTAGTATCCTCACAAAGTGGTCTTCATTTATTTTCACTTCTAGTTTCTGTTAAGACTGTTTCTTAACTTCACTTTAATCCAAGTTTATTACAGTCACATTGTTATTTATACTTTGATTATTGATTGAATCTTCCACATTATAAATTCTGAAGTTCATGTTACCACTTTGGGGGTCACACCTGCGACTAGTGCTATGTCTCAGGCCTCAAATGGAGGCAACCCAGTAAGGGATTTATTCGTGTTTGTTCGCCATGTGATTGAACATTACATGGGTCAACCTCTCAGATATGTGACGTTTTATCCCTTTCCCCTATTTCCTATGAACCTCATTCTTCCTTAATACATGACCAATATTCCCATCCCTATTTGGTTTCTCCCCCCCCCCTCCACGGACATTTGGGTACATACCAATTTGCCTCACAATTAAGTGATGGGATTAGCATGCCTCGCCTCCCCATGGGTTTGGATCAGTTTGCTCTTGCCTATCATCATGCAGATTGTCTTTTTATGGACCAACAATTGTTAGGTTACATTTTGCCTGTTGGTTGTGCAGCTCCTATAATCTCCTGTAAATCTGACACATGCCCAGTTTTTCCACCATTATCTTACCCTCACAACTTTTTTATGGTATCTCTTTACAATCCATCTCCTCTCTGAGGCTCACCACTGGTTTTCTGGGGACATCCTATCTCTTCTTTCCTCCATGTTGGCTCATTTGTCGTCTTCAGCTCTGGCTTTACATATGTGATTTCTCTGTTGTTGGGATCTTCTAGGTCGTGATGTGACCTTAACTTGCATCCATTTACCATAATCTTATCTTTGGGATTTACTTATAACCCCATTTCTGTAGTGATACATCTTTGACATGATCCCTGAGTCTTTGGATTCATGAGTTGCATCAGTACAATAACAGTCTACCCTTTCCAACCTTGTTGCCTATTTGTCTCAGTCAGAGCCCAATATGGCATATGTTACCATTTCTCGTCCCATCCCTTCCCTTCCCAACCCTTGCCTGTCCCATCTTTTTGAGTGCTTTGTCTTGTTGTTTTCTTTGATGATGCACATCACATTGCCAACAATATTGGTGACTATCTGGTGGGTTCTGGTCCGGTGGGAGCTCTGATTGCCGATTTTCTTCATCACTGGCATCCTTTCATCAAGGATCATTGGGTTCTTCAAGTTTTATCAGAAGGATTCGTGATCCTGTTTCCCCCTCCAATTTCCTTCCCTCTGCCTCGGGATTCCATGACCAGCCAGTGTCTATTGGAGGCAGTTCATGAAGTACTATCTCAGCATACCATCGAATCTGTTCTACATCCTTCTCCAGGTTTTTATTCAGGTACTCTTTGTTGTTCCCAAGAAATCCGGGGACTGGAGGCCTGTCATTGATTTGTCCCACCTCAATCGCTTCGTTTAACTGCCCTCTTTTACCATAGAGTAATTTCTCACCCTACAGTGTGTGTTTTTTCCAGGCTTATGGATGACCAAGATGGATGTTGCTAATGCTTATCTCCACATATATCACCACAAGTGGGAGAGAACTGTGGCACTATAGTGATCCTAACTATGTAAATATATATGTAACAAATATAAAAGTGGGTAAAACAATGGATGTGCCCCTAGGTATAGAGTGGCTAGGGTTTAATGGACCATATTCGGTAAGTCAGCTACATCCAAAACCCATGCTGCTGGGAACCAACATTCAAGAGGGGGTAGAATGAGGATCATACTGTTTTGACTGAGATGAGTGACGATAAAGACACCCAAGTGGGTAGGTCAGAAGAATGTCTTCTCTAATTTGATTAACCAGCCCATCTGAGCAGCCACTATAAGAAGCTGATGAGTATGGCTGGCCAACTCCAGTTCGGAATGAGCCAGAAGAAGCCAGTCATCCATATAATGGTGGAATCACAACCTCAGAGCATGAATATGGTGAGCAAAAGCTCTAACCATCCAACAGAAAACATAAGGGGCAGAAGCAAGCCCAAAGGGTAGGGCACGGAATTGATAAACCACCCCATGATGAATGAACTGAAGATATGAATGGGACTAGCTGTTCTTGTCTAGTGCTGCCCTCTATATGCAAATTGTTTTTTATGCATGCCACAAGCCTTGTGCTCCCCCCTATTGAAATAGAATGATTCCAACACATCTCTCATGTAAATCATCATGCATCACTTCTCCACCAACAGGAGCGTGACATACTCACGTGATGCATGCGACTCCCTCTATACACATCTACCAAACTATCACTTCAAGATTTGGCAGAAGACGTAAGCACCAGAGGAAGTGGGGAGGAAGGGTGGGAAGTATGAGTGGAGGGAAGTACCTATTGGAAATACATTTTCAGTATAGGAAAATTTTAACTTCCCTCTGTTCACAAAATTAGCTAGAATCCCACACTGATTAGGTGGTGGGACCAGTGCGAGTGAATGACGGAAGTACCCCCTGAAAGCGTCCAAAGGATACCCCTGGAAATGACAGAGTCAGAACCATAGATCTGATTAGGGGAACCACACCATTTCTGAGACGGGTATACTCTTCGCCCATCCGTGAAAGACAAGGCTAGAAAAAGAGAGAGCCCATTTAATCTTGTGAGTAGAGGGAAGTACATATTGGAAATGTATTTTCAGTATAATAAAATTATAACTTCTTCCATAACAACGTTTTAACTTCTTTTCAGACCAACACCTTTCCTTTCATTGAATACAAAGCCACATCATAATGTTGGATTAGTTAACCAAAATTTTATTAAAACCGTTTTTACTATTTGAAATACTACAAATATAGGCATTAAAAGGGCCTAAACAGTTAGATATAATAAATAAACATAGGTACAGTGTATATTAAAAATTTTATGATTGTAAAAAGGGGTTGAATCCAGCCAGACTCTGAATTTGATATTCTTTGGTTTGCATTCCATTACGAGCAAAATATAATCACATTCTGTACTTTGGGTCTATAAATGCAGTTTGAACATTAAAGAAACATTCCAGTGTTTTTACACATGTTTCACTGCTTATGCATTTGAAACTTGATTAGGAGCCTAAGAAGTTTAGTTTGTTATAGGAACTTGTTTGTAAAAACATAATGTAAACAGTTATTATTTTAAGCTTACATTGTAGTTTTTAGAAGTTTAAAATATGATACAAGTATCTACTTCTAGAATGTTCCAAAATTAACTT
>NW_013665611.1:1986478-1990966 GCF_000517525.1 Limulus polyphemus
ATATAATATAATATAATATAAATAAATTAATATTAAAGTTTTTCTTCATTACCCATTTAAGCCGTCTCCAGCCATTATTAGTCATGGGTCTATAGTTCACATTTACAGGGCTGCTGTAATGCAAATTTAATGCTTGAACAACTAAGGGGTTGGGTACAAGTTTTACCTTTGTGCAAACCTTGGGGCGAAGACTATTCATTTGCTACCATGTATAAGTCAGGGCAACCAGCAGTTTAGGAGGAATTATGTGACACTCACACACACACAATGAAGTGGATTTTTTAATAAACTGAAAGGTACTTTTTATTTTTACACTAGCTCTGTTTATTTAAGTTCCAAAATGTGTGTGGCTAAGTCTGGCTGAAACAAAAACACACGAAAAACAATCAAAATTCTTTTGTACACAGTTGCTGTTTATTTACAGTATCAGTTTACAACATTCACTTAGCTTAGTAACAAGACTCTGATTTGATCTTAAGAGACTAATCCTCACAAAATAAGGCTTAGTTGTAAGAGCTATACATAAGATTTCTCAAAAAATAACTAAGAATTTTATGTGAGTATAAAATAGCCAGATACCCTAAAAGGATCAAAATTACTTCATATAAATGTACATCATTCACGGGCACCTACCTCATGGGACAGGAGGTGCATGTGACACCCCACTTTTATTATAAGTTCTCATTAAATTCATACTGAACATTTTATGCTGAAATACCTGCCCAATTTTGTGAGTTTATAATTACAAAAACAGTAACTTGACAGAGATCCAACAGTAAAAATTAAGTTTCTAAGAGGTTCTCATAAACAAAATAAATAAATTTTGCGTAACTTTGTCTGGCAGTTGTTACTTGTTTTGGTTCCCACTTTTAAACCTATGATACCTTTTAGATACCTATAATACTCTTCAAATATGTACAGAAACGTCATTCTAAACATAGTTTTCAATCAACAATGATTGGGAGAGAACAAAGTAATACAACTTTGTACTTTTAATTATTTCAAAGACCAAACGTATTCTTATAAAATCTTTATAAATGAAATATATGATCACGATCTTAATAAGTGAGAAACCTCATAACTAAGGTTTGCATACTGAAAAAAATATAATTCAAAGTAAAACAAATGTTTCACTCAAGATGCATTTACAAAATATGTATTTTTTAAATTAATGGTTTTTACAGTATATGATTATGATTTTGTTTTGGATTATGAGTGATATAAATTTCTAAAAAGTGAGTCTTGTACATTGACACATCAAATCATTTGGAAGGAATAATTAATATCTAGTACCAAAAGTGTGGTAAGACTATTAAGGAAAAAAATTCATGGCGCTTGTGGATTTTTACCAATCTGTTGTTCTAGTAATATCTTTTTGTCTAGATTTATCACTACCAAGGGAAAGTGTAATATGAAAAAATGCATATATTATATAAGCTTCAGTGACTGTAAAGAACTGATGATCGAGCATAAAGGCAAATAGATAACATGGTTAACCTGATGATAACAAAACCTTGTTGAAACGTTGTACATTTGCTGTTATATTTAAGTTTTTCTTCATTACCCATTCAAGCCGTCTCCAAGCATTATTAGATAACATGGATGTATATCTTATGTACATCTGATTGACATATGATTATGAAGTTCTGAGAAATATTGTATTTCTTGAATTTATTTTTGTTATAGGGTTATTAATAAAATATTATGACATGAGAAGATTCTTCTATATTTTATCAGATTTTAAGTAACGGTTATTATGAGGCAAGATATTGAACTTATTTAAAACTTAATAAATTTTTTTATTACCCAAATGATGAAATAGCTTTCAAATTTAAAACTCCTTTGATATGTGTTATCAGAAAGTAATTTTAAATCCATATTCAAGTAATGTTATCTGCAGGAAATTTTGACAAATTTTTCAAATTCTTTTCACACATAAGTATCATTCTGTCTCATAGTTATAAACAGTAAAGGATGCTGTATTAATCTGGTTTGGAATATTTTGAAGTATATGTTTCTGTGTACTTTAACCTTAAATGTGATCCATCAAAAGCCTAGTATTTTTTAGCACAGCTGAGAAATTGGCAACTTTCCAAGCTTCTGAATTATAGCTACAGGTGTTTCTAAGTGACCTAGTTACACTCATAAAGTTTCACAGATAAAAAACTGTTAATTAGTTATCTCGTGTTAAGCTGTTATTAATGTTGAATAGGAAGAAATTTTGTCAGTCTATCAAGTGCTGAAAATGTGAATGTTATTGCTCAGAAAAGATGTAAACACATTTTTCATCAATGACCACTCTGTATTTTATTTCAATTCGTCCTTCAAATATAAAAAAAAAGGAATTGCTTTATAGATGTATTGCTTAATAATTTGCTATTTTTGTTGAACTTTAATCATTATTATTTTCATGGATAAATATTGAGCTCATACATATACCAGTGCTCTTACCGCACAAATGTAGTTAAGGATATACAGCTGTAACTTCTTCTGTTCTTGGAAAGGATAAGTGTGTAATTCTGAGTGAGCATCTCACCTACTTTTAATCTATAATGATGCAGTGGGTATAAGTAAATGAGGATAAGTGTGTCTGATTTGTTTATGCTGTTTTCTTATTTTAAGACCAGTGGAAATGTGTATTCTGATACTTTTGAATTAGAATCAATTGCTAAACATAGAAAAATATACTGTATTATGTATTTGAAGTTCAAGACCTTAGTACGTAAATATAATTTTGCCATTTATAGATGTTTTTGTTTCTCAACAATGCTTATCTTTATCAATCAAGAAGTTAACTTGAGATGTGAATGGTGGATTCATACTCTGGAAGTTACCCATATAGGTTCTGTTTTTAAAGCTCATTAAATATTTTAAAATGTATAAAAATAAACACTTTCTCCAATGTTTATAAATTAAAATGTATTAATACTGATGTCAGTATTCCTGCAAAAGTAAATTGGTTATTTTTCCCCACAAAATCAAACGTTTTTGCTAGATAGGTTTAGTTTTAGGTATATTAACAGCCAAAATTTATTTGTTATATGTAAATTAGAAATAAATTCTCAACCTGCGTGGTCACCCAACATTCAATGAGTGACTAAAATAATAGATTTTACTGTATTGAATTCTTGTACAAGTATGTAGTCCATTCGACATGTGTTACTTTTTATACATATTCACAGACTTAAAGAACATACAGGGACTTAAAAGTTGGAACTAGAAAAAATTAGTTCATTGGTATCTTGTGTTCTTTTGCAGAAGGAAAGCTAAGAGAGACAGTTCATTCATTTTTTATTTATTTTCATTTTTTCTCTTTGTTGTGGTGGTGTTTATAACATTTAATATATACTGGAAAATTAGTTTTTTTTAAATAATCATATTCAGCTATTTTGATTCTTTAAACAGATTAATTCTATTACTCTGAGTGGCAGAAAAGTATTTTGAAGTTTGTTGCCACCCATTAGAAAAGGTTTTTTTATTTCACGTGAAAGATAAGATTGGGGTCCTCAAAAATCCATGTTGTAGTAATTGGCTCATGGTGAATATTAATTATAAAGCTTTTTAAATGAATCTGAATTATGTTCAAAGTTGTACTTTGTTCCTGGAAGTAAGTGAACTGGATTAGGTTTTAGCCTGTTGGATAAAACTCGGCAGGTAAAACATCATTTCAAAGCCAATAAACTATGCTAAAAGACAATCTATAACCTTTATAGTTAATTTCTAAAGTCAGTGTAAAGTTTTAATTAAAAATGAAAATTTGCAAATAAACATGCATTTTGTATTTCTAACATACATTAGTTTTACATAATACATTATAATCCTGTAAATATCAGAGATAATTTAAGCAAAAAGATATATCATTAAGTAATAAGGAAACAAGAAGTTTGAAAGTCCTTCCTGAACATTTCAATTAGAATTTGTTCTTTATGCTGTTATACTTGCTTGCACATCAGTACAAAACTGGGGTAGATTTGCTGTTTAATTGAGGACTACCTACCAATTTACTAGACATAAAGCAGGAAAAATATTTGAAAGACTAATTTTACTTGCTAATTTTGTAACAGCTGAATATCAAATTGGAAATATAAAAAAATGTACGATCCAATGTTTCAAGAAACATTGTTGAACATATGTTTATTATGACAGATCTTTCCAACCTGATTAAATTTCGGTTTTTTGCTATAAGTGCAATTCTAAGAGTAATATCATGCACTAATGGCAAGACGTCAGGAATAAGTATATGCAGATTTTCTCTTCCTATTGATATGAGAGACCTGTGTATGAACAAATAATGTAATATATCAAGGAATGTATTTCAAGTATATAGGTGGGAAACCTTTTAATATCAACTACATTAAAAAATCTAAATATAGAAAAACAGTCAATAATTGTATGTAATCAGTTACATTGTTGGAGATCCTATTTGGTTGCCTATTTACTGTTTAGTGAATCTGAGCCCAATAGGAACAGAAACAATTCTATATTGCA
>NW_013665611.1:1991924-2021987 GCF_000517525.1 Limulus polyphemus
TTTTAATTGAAATTCATTGCATGTGAATTAGTTTTACATTATTTTGAATTCTATTTACTGTGCTGGTCCGCAGTATCAAATCTGATGACGTTAAAGGGTTAGTGAGACAGGCCTAATTTAATTTGACATTTTCAAAAGACTGGTAGCGACTAATACGACTCATACTGAGAATTAAACCAAGAAAACCATTAATTCCGAAATGTTACAGAACAGTTTAATCCCAAATAATCTCAATAATTTTCAATCAGCAACTTCTTTAAAGTACTTTATTTTGTAAACGTAGTAGCAACAGCACAATAATGTGTAGCTTTGAGTATAAAAACAAACACACAACACCTTCTGGTGGCTCAGTGGTAAAATTGAGGGGTTTAACGCTAAAATTTGAAGTTCAATCGTTGTGGTGGGTGCAGCTCATTGTAAAAAGGTTTGATCTGACACTTTTATGGACATGGCTGGATCTATATCCAAAAATACATGAATTCACATCCTTCGTCAGAAAAAGTTTTTCATATTTTGAAGAGTTACTGTCTTCTGAGAAAAAAAAATGTTCCAAAAATTGTGTATATTAATTATAAAACTATCTCAGTATTAAATGACTTATAATATACCACCTACATGGCTTTCCAATCTGTTTATAAATTCTCACATTTAAGTATCTGTCAATTTTGTTTGTTCTAAATATCCATCCACCTTTAAAGTTGTTAGTTCCGAATTGCCCCGTTATCAACAACCAGGGGTGCTGGAATCACACCGAGTTTTCGTAGAGTGTATAATAAGTGTAAATTACAAACAAGGAACTAGCTTATTACTACTTCAGCTGAAATCTACTCAACTTAGAGGAACTCCACAGTTTTATCAAAATCTGACAGAGGTACAACGAGAGATGAATAGCAAGCTCAGAAGCTCCAGAACATTGATGATGGCCTGAGCTAAGAAGCTCCAGAATATTGATGATGGCCTGAGCTAATTATGAAAATCACATACAAGGTATTCAGTGATGTTCACTTCAAAAGGAAATAATGTTATATCGCAAAGCCTGTGATAATTCTATATGGAAAGTAGAAATTATTTTCCCTTATATGAAAAGTAGGAATTATTTTCCCTTACGTGGAAAGTAGGAATTATTTTCCCTTACGTGGAAAGTAGGAATTATTTTCCCTTACGTGGAAAGTAGGAATTATTTTCCCTTATATGAAAAGTAGGAATTATTTTCCCTTATATGAAAAGTAGGAATTATTTTCCCTCATATGGAAAGTAAGAATTATTATATCTTACTGTATATCCGTTTATTTCATTGGTGCTTACAACATATGAAGAATCCCGCTTTGTGGACTAAGGCAGGTTGAAACCTTTGCTCCACAGAATTTAGTTATGTAGCACCATTATCAGTTACTACTGACACACTCAACTAATGAAAACCTCGTGTGCCTGCATTTTAAGAGGCGTGCTGGAAAATATGCAAGTGTATGTCGTTGTGGCAAACCACAGATGGAGAGGCGGTCTGAAGGGGAGGATACTCACTAGTCTACCGTGTCCGCGAATGTCCAGTACACACAAACACACAGAGGAGAGGGGGACGGCCATTTTATTGCTACTCTTCTGAAACAGACGGGCCTGAACGAGCGTTTATCCTTTATCTGATACATGTCAATGAAGCAGAGTGATTTCACTATGACCGTTATAATCTCGGCCACCTGGTCAATATGTCAAAGTTTTCCTGTTTGTGTTCCTTTTTACGAATCGTTAAGCTTCTGTTTTCATTATTGTGAATGCCAATATTTTAGAAGCGTTTTTCTGACCACTGGAAAAAAAAAACTCTTGCGAATAGGACTCCAAATCATGTTGATTTGAGTACAATAATGCTCTGTTTAACATGTGTTTACCCATGACTTAGAATGAAAACAACAGTTGCTCGTTTCCTATTCTTTATGGGGCAGAGCCTGGCACAATGGATACTGTACCTCCTTGTGGATCTGTGGGGCTCGTGTTCGCTTCCCGTTGCCGAGAAAATATAAAATCGCGCTCCAAAGTTGGGGCCCGTGAGTGCCTTACAAGGGTGATGGTCTAATTCCACTCTTTGTTCACACAAGAGTAACTAACCCAAGAGTTGATATGAAGAGCTACTGAATAGCCACTTTCCTTCTAGTGTTATATTATTCTTGTGAAGTGACTTTATTCGATAACAAATCTTGCGTTTGTATTTGTTTTAAAATAGTACAGTATTTGTGAAAGTGATTAATTAGAGCGTTGAACCAACAAATATTTAAGAATAAATTTTGGAAATTTCTTTTTAAACGTTTCATTAAAGCCTTCACCTTAGTGTCTTCTTTTGAGATGTAGAAAGACAAACACGATGAACAGTAATTGATATAAACAGTAATTTATCTTTTCTATCATGAAATAGTGTCCCATAAGGCTAATGCACTGAATATCTAAGTCCAACTTAGCTTCTTATATAACTAGCTGAGTCTTTACAGACGTACAGGCTGGTAACCGTGCAATGAACGTTTCTGAAACGAGAAAATCTTAACCCAGAAAGAGTTCCTTATCACACAGCAATTTGTCGATTGCTATGTTGCTGTCAGTTGCGTTTTATGATTACAATCGAGACTTCCAGAAGTTCAACCTGGATAGCAACATATATTTAAGATAAACTTATGTGATCCCTCTGCGACAGAACTCGTTACATAGTTTTCTCCAACTGCAAAATCACAACAAATATTCTACCTATCCTGTGCTCAATATATGTATCATAGTGATGAGTAATGCACTGTATCACTTATAGTCAAGGTGTCTGACCAAGATCTGACTCACCATAGAAAAAGATGTGAATTAAGTTAACCTAAAGGTAATGCTTTCGGGTTACTATAGTGTATAAGTTTAGAAGCTACTCCAATACAAATTAACAGAAAGTGACTTTCATCTTCGTTATTTATGTCAGACGTATGTATTTAAGGAAAACTCTTTTAGAACTTCTGGAGGCTAAATGCGACGTTCCTTTATTTTTAAGGTAACAAAAAGAATCGGCCCGGCGTGGCCAGGTGGTTAGGGCGCTCGACTAAAAATCTGAGGGTCGTGAGTTCGAACCCCCGTCACACCAAACATGCTCGCCCTTTCAGCCGTGGGGGCGTTATAATATGACAACCAATCCCACTATTCGTTGGTAAAAGAGTAGCCCAAGAGTTCGCGGTGGGTGGTGATGACTAGCTGCCTTCCCTCTAGTCTTACACTGCTAAATTAGAGACGGCTAGCGCAGATAGCCCTCGTGTAGCTTTGCGCGAAATCCAAAACAAACTAACTAACAAAAAGAAAAAAAAACCTTAACTTCAGCCCAGTTTGATTCGTGTAGGTATATTATTTATATTAGTTTATTTTCTCGTTACATTATCGATGGTAATATTTTTATACAAATGGAAAAGTATATTAACACTCTACTGCACGCATTATGTAAATAAATTACATAAATATTTTGTTGTTTTTTTATTTCTTACTTAAATAGGTATATATTTCACAAAAAAAAATATGTTTTTCTAAAATATAAATGAGTACGTTACCTAGAAGTAGCACTGTTCAACAGAGGAAACAACAAAAATATTTCTATGGTTTATTTAGACCTGGAAGTAAGAGTATTCGACTACAGAAATGAAACACTTGTACGTGTATTAAGCAACAAAGGTAGATTTGTTACCTGTGTGTTACAATGTGCAATAGAAGGTTAAATCAATACCAAAAGCCCTTTGTACCCATTAGTATCAAGTAAGTCATAATGTAGCAGAATAAATAAGACCAAGACCCGTGTATCAATCCAGTAGAAAGAGTGTTGAGTCAAGTCATAATGTAGCAGAATAAATAAGACCAAGACCCGTGTATCAATCCAGCGGAAAAAAAGGGTTTTATTGTCTGTTTGTTTCTTGTAACAATTAATATCAAGTAAGTCATAATACAGCAGAACAAATAAGGTCAAGGCCCATGTATTAATCCAGTGGAAAAAGTGTTTTATTGATTGTTTGTATATTTCTTGTAAAAATTGGTGTCAAGTCATAACGTAGCAAAATAAATAAGGCCAAGACCCGTGTATCAATTTAGTGGGAAAAAAGGGTTTTATTGTTTGTTTGTTTCTTGTAACAATTAATATCAAGTAAGTCATAACGTAGCAGAATAAATAAGACCAAGACCCGTGTATCAATCCAGTGAAAAAAACGGGTTTTATTGTTTGTTTGTTTCTTGTAACAATTAATATCAAGTAAGTCATAACGTAGCAGAATAAATAAGACCAAGACCCGTGTATCAGTCCAGTGGGAAAAAAAGGGTTTTATTGTTTGCTTGTTTCTTGTAACAATTAATATCAAGTAAGTAATAATATAGCAGAACAAATAAGGTCAAAACCCGTGTATTAATCCAGTGGAAAAAATGTTTTATTGTTTGTTCTTCAGCACAAAACAATACAGTTCTTTAGCGTTATAAGCCCTCAAACTTACCGCTGAGCCACTAGGAAACAAGTATTTTATAACGTTTGAATTTTTATTTTAATATTGTTTACATGATTTATAAATTTCTCTGTGAATATCTAAGAGTGTTCAAACTGTAATTGTACACTTGAAAAACATAATTGATATTTATACTTACCTCTACCTACAGGCAAAAATAGGAAGAAACATTACCACGATATATTTATTGAAATATACGAAAACTCGCTGGAAAAAAAAAAGCTAGTTACTGTTTCTTTTCTGGTCAACTAGCAAAACGTGATACCAAAGCTTTAAAAACATACTGATGAAACAATGCATTACAATCTTTTAAAGTAAGAACATAAGAAAATTATATCCAAATATCTATACCCATTACTGGGTTGATTTTAGTTTTGATCTAAGTAGGTAGTTAATACCAATTAATGCAAAAATGTCCCCAAAGTTCCGTAATTTGCTGAGATTCCCAAAGGTTTGCTGTTAAAAAAATCAACCTCAAAACATGTCTTTCATATTTTGAAAATCAGTGATTATTTAACATAATCGACAGCGTTTTAATACGTTTCTGTTCAAAATCATATGTAGATAGGTACTTTTATATTGAAACGATCAAATAATCATTTTACAGGTCTGACTAAAATCAACAACTATTCAATATACAACATGTAGCATTCAACCTACAAGATATAGCATTCAACATACAACATATAGCATTCAACCTACAAGAAATAGTATTCAACATACAACATATAGCATTCAACCTACAAGATATAGCATTCAACATACAACATATAGCATTCAACCTACAAGATATAGCATGCAACATACAACATATAGCATTCAACATACAAGATATAGCATTCAACATACAAGATATAGCATTCAACATACAACATATAGCATTCAACATACAAGATATAGCATTCAATATACAACATAACATTCAGTATCCAACATATAACATTTATCATACAACATATGACATTCAATATACAACGTAGTAACGCATTTAACTAAAGAAAATCATTAGTTTGATTTTCCAATTCTTCTGAATATAATATATTGTAAAAATCTATAATTATATAATTCACTTAATTTGAACTTTCAGTTACTTTGCCATTTTTTATTCTTCAAAGCTGTTAATAAGGTTTTTTTTGTGTTCTAGATATTTGTCCTAATTTGATAAAATAAAGTGTAAGGGTTACACGTTTCACTAATTTTTTATTTCGTTCCTAAATTTCGCAATATTTAGCTCGATTTTTATAAAGTTCTTTCAGAATTTCCTCATAGACTCGACAGATATTTTCAGTAGAAGATAACTACGATAACTTTATTTCAGAATTCCCAATTTCCTCGTAGATTTCTTAATTCATTTTCCCATGAAATAATATACAACATATGACATTCAATATTCAACATATAGCATTCAATATACAACATATGACATTCAGTATACAACATATAGCATTCAACATACAAGATATAGCATTCAATATACAACATAACATTCAATATGCAATATATGACATTCAATATACAACATATAACTTTAAAAATACTATTCATAAGGCGGACATTTCACAATATTTTGTTATATAATAAAACATTGACATTGTTGGTTCCAGTTTTTTAAGAGTTCTATTTCATTCTTTTGTTTAGTCCACATATATTCAAATATAACCTTTGATTTCTATCTAGTGATGAAACCACGCACCATTGCCTTTTTAATTATTTTAAGCTGTGGAATATACAAATTTTTTTCATCTCACACCAATAAATGTATATGACAAACCTCAATTAAAACGCAGTTACGTTTTTGCGACTTTAAATACCAATAATCATAGAATTCATGTGTTCTTCTTACCTTAACATAACTTAGAAATCATGTTTAATAACACTTTATATGCAATAAAATTAAAATACCATTAATTACCAATCACTGTCTTGCAATGCGGATACAATTCATTTTCAGTTACATTTATTCGCCTTATCCACTGTAAAGAAAGTAAAGTAAAGCATGTATAGGTCTCTAATGTATGACCGGCTCACGTTTTTCGTCTTATGTATATTGTTTTTGATGTGCCTTTTGGTATTTTGGGAAACTAGTGACATAGAACATTTAATCATCTTTTTATCAAAGTGCATACAAGGTTTTAGTCCATAGTTAACTACAATTTCGTCGCGAAAGGTTAATCCAAGAAAACGTGCCTAAACTGTGTTGTAGCCAGAGTCACTAATCGGCTCAAACGTTTTTTATACTCATTATTACAACGCTAAAATCAGGAGTTTGATTCCCGTCGGTGGACACAGCAGATCGCTCATCATTTTGTAAATGTAGCGGCAAGAATAACCTAATATTTTCACATTTTTCTCGTTACTTGTGTACAATACCTGACAAAATTTATCAACCATGAAAAATAACAAAATGGATTTCCTGTAGTATCTGGTAAATAATAATTCACGAAAATAGGTCCTTGAAGAAGTGTTTTAACAGACTAATTTTCAATACATCTTCTTATATCGACACCGTACCGTCTTTTTAACGCAAATCTATAAAATCTCCTAACTTTTCTTATGGTTCCATTAAAAATATTTAAAGAAGTCGAAACACTGATATGCTCCCTTAAAAAGAGCTTCAATTGTAATTCGAGTGGGCGAATAAGTAGATTTATATAATACACGTTCGAAGTACCTAACCCTAAAAATAGTTAGTTTATCATTCAGAGATATAAGATTCAAACCACCTTCTTTGAACGGAAAATATAAGGACTTTCGATTTTTTTAGGCCCGGCATGACCAGGTGGTTAGGGCGCTCGATTCGCAATCTGAGGGTCGCGGGTTCGAATCCCATCACACCAAACATGCTCGCCCTTTCAGCCGTGGGGGCGTTATAATGTGACGGTCAATCCCACTATTCGTTGGTAAAAGAGTAGCCCAAGAGTTGGCGGTGATGCCTTCCCTCTAGTCTTACACTGCTAAATTAGGGACGGCTAGCGCAGATAGCCCTCGTGTAGCTTTGTGCGAAATTCAAAACAAACAATCATATAAATGGAAAGATTCTAAGAGTTTTGAGGAATCAGCAGCAGCAGCATCATATCGAGAGCTTCAACAACACAAATAGAATGAGAAACATTTCAGTGCGATAAATGTATATCCTGAAATAGCTTTAATAGGACTGGAGACTGTAAGCTTTGTTAGCTGAGAATAGTTCCAGCACAAGAAACACTACAATTTGATGTGAAGTTTTTTAATGAAGAATAGCTGCTCCATAAAGTTGGAAAGGGACATTGTACATTGGAAGTTAAATATTATAAAGTTATTTGACTGTATGTTTGCACTGAATTTAAAAATGTGTTCACTAAGCTGTAGTGTGATGATTGTTATGGAAAAATGTGAATGTATTGGGTTTAATTATGAAACCCCTTATATTCTACTTGATACCTTTATAGTTTTAGGAATATGGTAATTCTGAATCATTTAGAAATGATGTTGCAAAACACGCACATCTATCACAGGTGCCAGTTATGCATAAAATTGATTTTTGTGACTGAAAATTGCTTTGTAATTTAACACTCTTTACTAAAGTAATAGTTAGAATAAAATTCTAATTTTTCACATTTTAGATTGTCTTCAAAAGAATATTATCCAATGTGGTAGCAGAATAGTAAAACCAATTAAATCTTATTTTCTCATATTTCAACAATATCAACATGTACAGGTTCTCAAAATTTTATTTTATTTATACATTATGATTAATTTTTTACCCTTACCACCATTTATTAAAAAGCACAGACACTATTCTTTGCAAGCATTTAGCACCATACTGACCAGAACATGGTTTTTCTATAGAAATAGACAGTTGGCCAAAGCTTTGAGGTATCAATCTTCTTCTAATGGGGAAGGAGGGTTACAGAGACAAAAAAAGTTAGTGTGAATAGGAAAAGAATTTTCTGTTAACCACACTCTTTTATTATTCCAGCTCCTGCTCATCGTTACCAGGAGTCAGAAGTAAATATCCACTACCGAAGTCCTGTAAGAAATTTGGAAAAAGATTATATTGAGGAAAAAGAGCTTCAGAGAAAACAAGAAGATGCAGTGAGTTATCTGTGTTGTTTACATTAACATGTGTGATAGAAGTTTTATAAATCATGAAAGGTGAAATGTTTTCTATACAAGTCGTATATATTTCAGGAGTTCACAAGTTTCCCAACTCATTATCCACCTGGGACCAGTACTCAATTTAGAGAGTTTTATTTGTTAACTTAAGGCCAATTATTTTTGAAACAATATTAAAATAAAGCTGTGATTTTAGTTTTATTGTGACTTCTTCTATGACCCGTTAGTGGTTGAAACCCACAGTTTAGGAAGTGGCATAGTAATGGAGAGGTCAGAGAGGTCATTGCCTCACCCAAAACATAGCTAGGGGTTACAAGCATTAAATAACAGTGAGATTATTTCCACCCACTACCATAAGTAACAACAATTTATTTTTCAGGACTGCTAGTGCTGTAGTAATATTCTCTCACTTTTTGCCCAATTCTATTGCACCAATTCCCGAATTTGGAAAAGAATGTTGTCTATAACTCTGAATTTACTAAGTGTATTTACATGAAGTATAGCGGGCATTTAGTAAAATATACAAGTCTTCTGTACACAAAAAAATGCTGATGTGTTATAGAAGTATTTGTACTCAAGATATGTCTGTGAATAGGAGATTTCAGTTGGACTTAGACTCTGACAAGTCTTGTATATACCAAGAGTTCCCAGATTTCCCAAGGTAGAATTCATATAAAGAATAACCTCTTGAACCTCTGAAATGTATATCTACAGTTTGTCCATATCCCTCATATTATGTATGGTATACTATTTACTTTCTTCTACCATGAACTGTTACTAAATCAGCAGTATAGGGTAAAATGAATAGTTGATAACTCTGACATAAAAAGAAATATACCAGACTGAATGGCACTCTCTAAAAGGTCATGGCTTGTGCTCTTTGACCCCAACCCATGCATTTAGGGTTAAATGATATCTTATAAGACATATTTTGGTAATTATAATGTAAAATTAATCTTCTAAACTATGTTATTTATAATAAGTTTGATTTAAATTGAACTTTTCAGCAGTGAAGATTAGTTTGCTGTCTTAATTTATAAGGTGCAATTTGAATCTCATTTTATCACATAATCACCACTTGTTTTTAGAATGTATTAATTTCCTAACATGCTACATGCCCATTTTACTGTATAAATATCACTGGTAGCTCAGGTAGCTTACAGTTCTCTAACTGTCCCCTAACTGACTGTAAGGAATGCACTCCCACCCCATCAAAATGTTTCTACCCCAGTGTGCCATAGGATGTCATGGTGTGTAATAAAGTGCAATATTTTGAATTAGTACAATTGTTTCTGCATACTTACATGCTGAGTCTTTGTTTACGTGTATGGCATTTGCTGAATCTGTGTTTAATGAACAGTTGTGAAGGTATCTAGCTAAGTTTACTTGGGAGTTTTCTGTTTTTTTAGATGAGAAAATTCTATGAAGAGGAAAGATACAAAAAACAACTTCATCAGCTGGAAGAAATGGAACAGCGTCGTCATAGTGACAACTTTATGTGAGTTTATCTCATTCTGTAGTTCTAGTGTAGCACATTTGGTAAAGAAAGTGGACTGTTGATTTTTTTAACTTCTAAAGAAGGAAAGTTGAGACTGTCAAGTACTAATTTTGAGTTTTAACCAAAAAACATGATAAAATCAAATTCAATAATTTCTTGATCTGTAGTTTCCTTCCTTTCCTTTATAAAAGTTTTCTGGTCCTATAGAAATAAAACTTATTCACTTACTGCTGTAGTGTTTATATCCCTGAGTTTAGCACGATCATTTAAGCTAATGTGTAGCCATCTGATGGTTTAACCCAAATAACTCTCCTTTGAATACAAGCGCTGACAGTGAGAGACTAAAGAAATTTTGAGATTTGATAGATTGTTCTTTAAAATGAAGTGGAAAAATATATTCCTGCACTGAGTTCTGAGAAGTACTTCATCTATGTTTGGATAATTCATCATATATCTTAGTCAGTTATATACTCTTTATACAACTGGATTCCTTAACCCTGCATTAGACTTCCAGGGTCTTCATGGACCCCCAAACATTTTGTAAAAATTGGCACCTACAGCTGGAAGCACTTACATGTTTGTTGTTCTCAGTAGCTTCAGTATTCGGCTAGTTTGTGTTAAATTGTTACACTTAGTTTACTTGGTAAAAAAGAAACAAGTTGTAATATTCAATATTAATTTATCGATTAATAAGGGAAAAGATTAGTGTTAGTGTGTTTTGTTTCCAAAGTAATAGTTCATTGTTATTTATTATTATTTAGATATTTTAGAATTCACTTTTTATGATGGGGTCCGCTTGGACCCCAGAAGAGTGACTATGGAAAATTTTTACAGATGACTAATGCAGGGTCAATGTGTAGTACTGCAAAAATAGTAAGTTTCAGAAGCATTGGTGTTTTATTTTGAAGAGAGAGAAGAAAGCTTATGTAGCTTTTATACAAGCTAATCAGTGGATATTTAATTCTGTAATGTTTCTTTACAATGTTTTCCATACTAGTATTTTATAGAAGTTCTGGTGACTACAACTATAAGATTTTTAACAATTCTGTTTTAACACTCAGTGGCAAGTCTGTAGACTTATAATGCTAAAAATCGGGTTTTGACACCCATTGTGAGCACAGCACAGATAGCCCATTATGTAGTTTTGTGCTTAACAATAAACAAACACACCAATTCAATTCTGTTTGAAGTATTTCTGTAAAATATTTTAAGTTACATATAGAATACTATAAATAAACTATATTAATATTTTTACATTCATTTATGTATATCTAGGTGTATCAAAAAAGTATTTACAATTCATCCACATATACTCTACAGTGAAACAAATATTTTAAAGTTATTATTGAAATATGGCAAGTATACTTCAAAGGCATAATATGATCACATCTAGCTTTTCTCATAACATTGAACACTTTGATTACAACTAGACCAAGCAGAACATCCACACTAAATCTTTAACTTTTTGAAAAAATGTTCATTAAACTCAAATATGAACGTTGTAGCAACCTAAAAAAATAGCTTTTATTTACTCTTTTGACACCACCAACTTTTGTGTGGTATGATAAAACCAATTTATAAACCTTTATTAATCAGTATATTTGCAAAATATTTACATCTAGCAAATCTACAAAACACATGATTTTCAACACTGAAAAAAAAAATGATGAAAAAATAAAATTAATTAAAAGGAAAGAGAGTCGTAGTTTTTATATGGTTTTGGTCTCTTGACGATGAAATTGTTACGCTTTTGGAAATTGATTCCCAACATCAACAATCAAAGGAGTGATAGAAAACTATGCTAGATATGTAAGTTTTATTCTGTTCCTTATTTGATATTCCAAATTTCTCATGTGTAAAAATAATATGAGTAACTATCTTCAAAGGGAAGTTTCTTCAACAGGAAGATTTACAAAATATAAGTCAACTTTTTATTTAGTATTGTTATTTTACATTATTGTACATTTTTTCTAGCAAACTATCCAGATGAGTGTATGAAATGAATGAAATAGTAGGAATGATCAGTATTTAACTGTTATTTATAAGATCTGATAAATTATCAAGAAGGGTTTATGTAGTGGAATGTTTTGTATATTTTCTGTAGTCCTTCCCAGAAATCTCCAATCCCATTAAATCGTTATGAAGATCCATTTGGTCCTCCAGCATCTCCCTTGCCAATATCTCCTGAACTTCGAACTATGGCTCGAGCATTATACAATTTCAAGGCACAGACAGCTAAGTAAGAGAAAAAAATGTGATAAATTAGTTCATCAGTTACACAGTTTTCAAGCAAAATCAACTAAGTTTTGAAACTTATAACTTGAAGCTGGCAAGATTTCAGAATAGTTTCAGATTAAATTAATTTTTAAATCAGGTAGTCTTACCCTTGAAATACTAAAAGTTTTTCTTGTTGTGTTTGCACTCATGCTGTTAACTTCATTACTCAAAGTTTTCAAATGTTTTTTTTCACTTAGACATAGTATTACCTTCCATGTGACTTATTGCACAAGCATCATGGATCTCACATAAGCTCTGCTTTCCCATCATAATTTAGATTTTTTTTGTTGAGACTCATGCTGTTAACTCCAGTACAATGTTCTCTCTCTGATGCAAATATTTCAGCTATTAGTGGAATTTCTATAACTTAGTTATAGGTCTTACTTGTGGAATTTGTCTTTAACATGTAGGGTAAATGTGTAGTTGCCATGTCAGCCCTGATAAATGTATTCGTGCCAATATTTAATGATACTCCTGGTTGGTATCATGATCATATGAACTCTTACTTCATTTATAAACACTCATAATTTTTGTTTTGTTTTGCTCGGACCTAATTGCCTTCAGAGTCCGCAGAGCTGGATGTGTCTGTTAACCCTAATCCTGATGACACTTCTGTTGGTCTCCTTTTTTTTTATTTTTTTCAGGTAAGTTTTATTTTCAGTATTGATTCTATTTCCTTTACATCTGAGGATGCTTTTGTCATGTGAGATGTTTTAATATTTCAATCTTTTATTTCTTCCACCTTTTCCTGATATTGGAATTGCAGATATTGTTTTATCAAAACTATCTCTATATCCGTACATTTCATATTTTCCTCCTTCTATTTCTTCTACAGTTTTTGACCCTCAGTTTGGTTATTAAAGAGAAGAGTCTTCTAAGTGATTTTTTTACTTTGATTCATTATTAGTTTTCTGCCCTACACACTGTTATTTGTCTTATTTTGAGACTTTTTTTTTCTGCACCATTATTAGCTATTCTTGTTCTGATTATTTTTATCCAGGATCAAATATCTACTTTCTTGTCTTCCATGCTTATGGGTCTCAATGATATTGTTTCTATTACCACATGGTTCTCATGTTACTTTGATAAAAGGGCCATGGGACTATGTTGCAAGGTCCTTGCCTATTAATCAGCTAACCTCAATTAAAAATAAATAAATTTTGAGTTTGCAGATATTTTACTTTAACTTGTTTCCCATTCAGAAGAAGCTTGTCATTAGGAGTTGATTAGGGTTTTAGCATCTTGTTTTGCTTCTAGTCATCATTCACTTCCAGAGTCCTGTTTGTAATGCTCTTTGACTCTTGCTACATCTGCTCAAACTTTTTTTGTGACTTAGCATTGATATAAACAAGTTGGGTCTTTATGACTCACTCATTCACTCACTGTTCTGGGTGACTCCTCTATCTGGACATTTGGGGGGTCATCTCAAATTTTTGTTCATCTATGAACCCTCATTTTCATGTTTCTTGGATTCACTGGATTCTTCAGTTTCTATTTATCATCATCTTCAAATTTTGGCTCTTCTAGTTCTTGTTCAATTTTGCATCTGGAAGTTTCAAGCCTTTTCTTTACTGGGATTTAGTCTGGTCTTCAGCTGCCTGACTTTTCTTCCATTTGAACCTTTTCCAACATGTTTGCTCTATCATCTTTCCCTGTATCTTCAGTTTTAGGATTCCTTTTACCACCTGTGGTTAATCTCCAAGGCTGATGTAATCTGGATCTGGTGAGTTTTTGTATATTCTACCCAACACACAGTTAAACCTTTATAGAGTGTCTGGGATTATAAATAATAATGATTTCAAAACAAACACAATACAAAGCAAGAAAGATACAATCACAAAATACAGTCTCTTTCTATGTATGAAGTATCAGTAAATCAGTTTGTTCAGTCATGACTCTTAATATATTTCATAACCTATACATTTGACTAAGGCAACCCATGCATTTCTATATCACTCAACATCCCTGTTCACAATTTTTTGGGTGTTTGAGGTTGACAAACTATTTGATTATTTAAATATTTAAAAATATCATGATCAATACTTATAAGTTAAGACTCTGTGTATATATTCATCCAGTTTGGACTCTCAAATGTCACAACAGCTCTAAATTTGTCCTAGACAAAGTTCCATCTTTTCTGCTAGATCTTCTTGAGGATGTGTTCTTCTGGAAGTAGACAGAGGATGTCATTTGGTAGGTACCTTTCCCACCACCATGTGCACATCCTTGCCTGGAATTTATAGGTATTGGAAATTAGACTACTGTTGTCATAAGATGTTT
Source organism: Limulus polyphemus (assembly GCF_000517525.1). Lineage (NCBI taxonomy): Eukaryota > Metazoa > Arthropoda > Merostomata > Xiphosura > Limulidae > Limulus > Limulus polyphemus. The sequence continues at coordinate 2,006,562 of NW_013665611.1, forward strand.
TAACTTCAACTAGGATGGGAATCATCTATGTTTTTTGGGTTTTTTCCGTTTTGTTCTACTGCGCTGTCTTTAAGTTGTAGAACCCATATTTGAGAATGTTTGGGTCTATCTTTAGTTCTTTCTGAGCTCTCACTGACTTGGCCAGTTGTGTGACTCACTGGCCTTTTTCAAGAAGGATGAAAAGTATGTCAGCTCATGATATGTGACTGGGCTGATTCATTATAGAAGCAGGGCATAGCATTTCTCTTACCTACTTATGTCATCTCTTGCATCTAATTGTTGGTTCTACAGGTACAGTACACTGTTACCACTCGCAAACCTGACCCTTTTCCTTAATTAAAGGGCATTATGGGCAAAAAGGCACCCTGCTGAGAAGATTGTCTTACTTTTGAGTACCCTTCAGATCCAGCAATTTTTTAAGGCTGGTTGGCTCCATTCATTCTTCTTCAAATCTAGTTCTTTTAATTATTTTTCTGGTTCTGGATTTTATGGCCTGAAGTTGCATCTTTTGCTGACAGCATGAGTTTAAACTGAACAAGAAAAGGCTTTCAGTATTTCAAAGATAACTGCCTGTTTGAACTTCATTTTAATTAAAAAAATGTAAAATTTCATTTTGAGCACAATAAAAGTAAACTTTTGCAAAGAACCAATATTATTTGATATTTAGTAAAAATTTTGTGTCTCAGACAGCTAAAGTTCAGTAGTAAGATAGATGGTGCTTAAACAGTAATTTCAAACAAATTTTTTATATCTGGGGTTGATGAGAACTTTATTATCCACAAGTCTTTGTCTTGAGTGTGAAATAAAATCTTCTAAGTAAAGAATTAGATTCTTATACGTGCTTTAATATACAGATACTTGGTAGTTTAGGATTCTAATGCTGTAACATAGAGCTAGTAAAACTTTAACAGTTTAGCCAGTTAAGTAAGACAATCGGCAATTTTGGGCTTGAGCCAAAAGAAAGTTCTAGGAAAATTTACAGCACTGTCTATTGTAATTCACAGAAATAAGAATATCCTTTTTATAAAATCACAATAAGATAAATCATGTCATATAAGCCAGTTAAAGATATAATTTATTTGTCAGAGATTTTTGTTTAAGTAAAAACTTTTACAGTTTATCAGTTATAAAGGGAATTGGTAACAATTGACTTTGCACATCAATATTATTTTGTAATTACAACATTCAGTAAAAACTCTTTTGAGTCTTAAAAGAATTGGTAATAATTAGTTCTAGGGCACCAATATTAGCTTAAAATACCATGACTTTTTTGTGTTGTAATTATGAAACCTAATATCTTGGGGCATATCTTATATGAGAATCTGATAATTTAAAGTTATGAAAAATTACTATGGAAACTTTTCATGTGGTTTAGTTGGAATGGTTTACACAGTTTATAACTTTACAAATAAGTTTGATTTTCTTAATTAAATGTGAAGAATAGGTGCCCCATGGAAAATGTTACTAAAAGTTTTTGAATAAAATTTCAAAGCAATTTAATAATACCTTATTAGAAACAAAACTTTTAGGTAAAGAATGTCTTAAGTAGACTCTTGTAGTAAAACACAAAGTTTTTATTCTTGTATGTCAGTTTATGCTGACTATCAGATACTGTAAGGTAACAGTCATATATATTTAGTATTCAGTTTTCAGGAAGCATTTTATTTCTAGATGTAATTTGCTTTCATCATAAATAATTATTACATTTCAAACTGGTCAATCTGTACGAGTGTTTTATTGGGGTTTTGTTCTTTTCATTTATAGAGAAAAAGTACTAGTTTAACACAATATCTGATGTAAAATTCAAAAATCTGTAATTCATTATTTTTGAATGAATATTTTTAACTTTAACATGATCATATATATTTCCGTTTACTGAAAATTTATTTAACCATTTAATAGGAAAAAGTCACTTGTTTTGAAGTGATTTAAAACTATTTCAGTGTTTTATGTTATGTTCTCAACAGAGAGCTCACCTTGAAGAAGGGAGACTTCGTTTTCATAAATAAGAAAATAGACAAAAATTGGTACTTGGGTGAACATCACGGAATGGTTGGAATATTTCCTGTCAATTATGTTGAGGTAGGTTATTTCTTTCATTGCGTTTTACTTGTTCATGAGAGACAATTTTAACATATGGCTGCACTGTAAAAAAAATGACCTTTTCCTTTCTTTACCAACATATTTTATAAAATTAACAATTCTCAACTGCTCATAGCATGTGAAACGAAACATTATGCATGATGTATAACATGCTTTTGCCCATCATCCAGTCATAGAAGTTACAAAACATTATTAGTGTATTTCAGAGACTTTCAGAGAAGTTCATATTAGAAAACTTGAAATTAGAGAAGATAGATTTGACTCATTCACATATCCTCTTCATTCTCACATTGTTTTCTGGCAAGAAAAATGGTGATCCCAGAACTTCAAATTTTCTTAAGGATGCAGGAGACTTCAAAAGCTGTTTAGGTTGAAGTGATTTTAGGAGGTGTTGAAATTAGGCAAGCTTTTGATTCAGTAACTGTTGATGATTATTCTTTTATATAGCTATTTATTTTGTACAAAATTCTTGTTTATTTCCAATCAAGCTAATGGCCAGAATCCTTCATAAGAAAAAAAGTAGATGTTTATGTTTCCATGCATAGTGTCTTTTTTTTTTATGTTCAGAAACTCTTGTGTCAACACTTTTTCCAGTTTTAACTAAACTAGCAGAAATGCCACCCAACAGGTGGCTGCTTATTCTAGTAGTTAGTAATCTTAGTATTCATACCTCATTATTAAGAATTGTAAAGAAATGAACATTTTCTAAAAAAAAGTATTTTTTTTTCTGGGAAGTACTGCACAGGAAAAGTGTTTCGATTGTGCTCTTTAGTCATATGCAACTCATTGCATCAAAATGATTCAATGTACAGAGCTCAAACTTTTCATAAATTTTACTGATATAAATTGTATTGTTTTATATATTAAAAGTGCTACCCTTAATTGAAAAAATAATAGTTTTATTTTAAGAACTCCAGTTTCTCAGAAAAATTACATTAAATATAAATATAATCAAACCCTTATGAACAGTCCTAGTGAAAGTAGTGTTCTTGTTGTGAGGAGAGTACTTTTAGTTAACATTGTGTTCTGTGATAAAGAAGTGGTTGTTGCACATACCATAGTTATTTTTCTAATTGTCTGAATCTTGAATTCCCAATGTGTGAAAATTGTTTATGGACTTTTGTTTGTGGTACAAGATTTCCCTTGCCCAAAGATGGCAGTTTTTAATGAACCTTTGTGAAAATGGAGTTTTTTTGAAAATAGCAAATATTTTTTCATTTCATGTTCAAGCATTACTAGGTGGCAGATTCTATAGGCTGTAAGGAAAAAAATCAAGCTAAAACAACTTTCTGACTACCTGAGTTCTTAAGGAAGTTCAAAATTCTGGGTTCACAAAGGCGTTTTTGACCAGTTTCCTGCCAGGAAACAACATGAGACTGTGAAGAAGCTACACAAATGTGTCAAAACTAGTTTCTATAATTTTAATTATTCTAATAGCTTTTTCCATTTATAGGGTTTTTTCACTTAATGCTATTCATGTTATTGTGTACTATTTGAAGTTCCTCTTTAATATAATTTCTTAAATTACCTTAGAAACTAAAGTGAACAGAAGTACTGTTTTGCTGAAGTGTTAAATAAGAGTAACTATACAGTACACTTTACTTGTCATTAACAAAAGCTGGTTGTTTTCATTTTAATAAAGATTAAAAGTACATTGTCATAAGTGATGCACAAGAGGCCAACACAATACTTAGTTTTTGTCATATGTCTATATTAGATTCTGCAAATAGTTTATTTGTTTATAGTTAAGCACAAAGCTACACAATGGACTGTCTGTGCTGTGCCAACTTCTAGCATTAGAACTCTATAGACATACTGCTGTGTTACTGAAGGGTTCTGCAAATAGGCCTGTACACACTTAATATATGTTGCTCTTTCTACACTCACTTGTTAAGGTTTAAAAGTAATTTGTTATACATGTAAATGTAAAATTTATCACTTGAGCTTGAAAGTAAAGTTTCAGACTTCTGATGTCTATGACAGTCAGAATGATTACCCTGTTCAACCACAATACTGATAGAACCTGAAAAAAATATTACAGAAATATTTAAGAAGCTTTTCTTGGCTCTTTTTATTATGTATGTCAAAAGATGGTTTCATTATTATTGACGTCATAAAACTTAAAAATAATGGGAGGTGAGCTTTTTTATGTACAGTGCAAAATGGAGGAGTGTAGCTGATAAATTAGATAATTTTTGACATAATTTCTTTTCATTTAACTTAAATTGTACATGTTGACTAAAAAGGAAGTACAGAAATTTTAATAAATTTGTTTTATCATGATGAAACTCAAGCCCATTATATCATAGTAGCAGAGACCTGCAATACATCTGTGGTCAAAATAGTATCTTTATTGTAACAGTACTTCTTTAAATACAAGATTTCTAGAATAATACAAAAAATTCTAATTGCAGATACCAAAAACTTTAAGTCCACTTATTTTAGGCCTAACATTGGTTAAATATGGCTTATATATGATAAAGATATAAATTAACATTGTAACTTATATACATTTTTTGCTTTTGTTTAGTTAGGGCCAAACTTTACTGTACTTAATACTATCAATAAATAAACTTTGATTAGTTTTTAATATGTCGTTGCACAAAATGCCTAATAAAGTATATTTACATCTGTTGAGATGAAGTGTGCTTGCATGCACATTAGATAGTATGATGTGTGCACATTTTAAGGACAGTGTATTATCATAATCAATTCAGACAAAATGTTAGCATTGAAGATACCAGGGCTTACACTGTATCATTTAGTGAAAATATTGCTTTGACAAGACATTTCTAGCCTGTTTGATATATTTTTTTCAACTGATTGTTTTTTTTTCTAGCTGATACCACAAGAAATAGCTCATATCCAAACTCCCAAGATGACTGGTGAGGGACAAGGTCGAGCTAAGTATAATTTCTATGCTCAGACACCATTGGAACTTCCACTATACAAGGTATGTGCATTTATTAAGTACTATAAAATATAAATTATAACAAGACAAAATCTCTAGTCAATGATAATTAATGCCTAGATGTTCATACCTATCGAAATTCATCATATCTTGATCTTTAACATATGTGTATATCTTTGACATACATGTGTTTTAATATTTTGTATGTATGTTATGTATTCATCTTTACTTTAGAAGTATATTTTGTTATTGTTCAAAACCTCTCTTAGTTAACTTTTGAACCATTTGACTGTATATTAATAACTTTTTTTATATACCAGTATTTGTATGTATTGTAAACTATCCATTTGAGTTAAATGGAATATACATATATTTTACAATGTAACATATATACTTTGGAACTATTATTCATAGCAATCCTATTATTGTTACTATATTCCCAGTCTATTAGTTTTTGATTAGGCTGTTTTAAGCTTAATATAATAATGCTATATTAGAACTCAAACTTAGATTTGAGTCATGGGCTATTTTGGTCATTATCTATCTTTCTGAGTGCTGTTATTTCTGTATTAACCCATAATATAATAATCATGACAAAAATGGATGGTTTATGAGATGAGAGTTATTTTTACTTTAGGAAAACAAACTTTCTTGGGTTTGGCATGGCCTAATAGTTCATGTACCCAGATTTTTAATTTGAGGTTTCATAACTCATGTTCATTGCCACAAAAACTTTCTACACATTTTTTAGGACTGCAGTGACTATGTGATCAAATAAAAGTAGCTCAAGAGTTGGTGGTGGGTGTTTTTACTAGATGCCTCCATATAGTTTATCAGCTCAAAATTAAGGACATTTAAAATACAGATAGCCCTTTGTATAGCTGTACAAAAATGCTGAATCAAATAATTAACTCTTTTAGCCCAGTGACATATTTTCAGTCCTAAAAATTAATGACTCATGTAGTCTTATGCACAAAATTGTTTTACTTTAACCTACTCAACTCTGTAGAGAAGGCTGAGTATGTTAACTTAAAACAATTTTGGAGCCTAACCACATTGTTCCAGTCAATGTCACCATGCCCAGACATGCTCAGTCTGACAGTCGTGTATCTAGAAAATAACCCTACAGTGTAGTTTATGTTGCAAAAAGTTTTGTCATATAGGCTGTCATATCTAAAGTTCATCAGCTCTCCCTGCCTTCTTTAAATAATCCAGCAAGTGAACAAGGATGACAGTTTTCCAGCACCTGCTTCAACAATCCAGTCACTCGGAAATCCTTTGGTACTGCATGCAGTAACTTGGTCTGTGTGCCATTGTGTGGATTATTATGAAAACCTGTTCCATTCTTCAGTTGCTGGAGTGTATGTGTATGACAGTTGAATGGAAGGTATAAGAAACCATACCCCTATGGCCTTGTTTCTATATGAGATCCTTCTTAATTTTGTTGCATGCTTTTGCCTTTGTGTATGTCAATTCTCATCTATTACAAAATGCTGCACTTTGCTACCACATCTCTTTCTGGATGGTCCTGGTGCCCTAAGGTCCATATTCCTTTGTTTTCCAATGTCATTAAGCACAAGGGATATCACCATATTGAAAATTCTAAATCCCAGAGCTGAACACATCTTTATGATCTGAGTATATGAATATTTTATGTCAGAAAGGGCTGTTATATATCCATTCCAAAGAGAACAATTTTTGGTGGCATTACACTACATTGAAATAATGACAATGTTAAACTGTAGTTCTGATACATACCATTCCACCGTGACTTTATATTGGCTGTGTTGATTTCCATATTGATTTCCACATTTAAAGTTGTTTGAGTAAAACATACTCAACCCTCAATACACTGTATTTGAAACACAAATACTTAATCATAAAGCATGATACCATTAAATATTTCTGAGCCTAAAATAGATTTTGTAAGTAAATTTACAAATTATAATTAAATAAAAAACATACTGTATGACATAGCTTTGTACTGCGCTGTTGCATAACACCCTCATAACAGTTCATCTTAAAGCCAGATTTTACACATACTTATTAGCAATAACACATTCACAGACCTAATTACATCATGTACTGGCCCACTATTTTAAAAGAAACTTTGCAATAAAATGTCTTATATACGTGTGTGTGTTAAAAATAATATATATATATATATATAGTATTTATCTTACTGTATGTTATTTATAAAAAACTACCTAAGTACTTCTTCTTTTATAAATTATGTACGGTTGTTTAAAAAGACCTCCTCACTAATTTGTATAATTGTGCTGGGATGAGGTCCATCATAAAACTGAATAGTTTAAAATTACAGACAGGAGTTTTAATAATTAAAAAAAAGGAACTGTTAAAGTAATTACTTCAACAAAATAAACAAGCAGGAGACTCTAAAATTAACATATTAGCTTTATGTAGCATACGTAAAATAAAAATCACTTACAAAATATTTCTTCTGGTAAACAGACACATGAAAACTGATAAAAAAAACAAACCATTTTTAAAGATCTCTTGATATAAAGGAACATGCTAACTGATTTAAATAAACTTTACTAAAAGATATATTTTGGTATACTGACACATGATAACTGATCTAGCTAAAAGGTGTATCTTGGCATACAAACACACGATTGACAAACATACCCTAATTCTATATCAAATCTGTATCTTAGTAGAAGTACACTGGCTCATTTCATCAGTTGTCTCATATATGTGTACTTTAGTAAATGTTGGTGTGCCATTATATCTATGTAACTACTTGATTCTTTTTACAGAACAATAGCTTAAGGTTTTATTTTATCTAAGTGTTAAAATACTGTAGTTCATGATGTGATCTTTGTCTTTCCCAATAGCATTATTTTCTTAATTTAACTCTTGGAATATTAGGGACAAGAATTGCTGTTGATTCGAAGAGTAGACCAAAATTGGTATGAAGGTAGAATTGGGAACAGCAGAGGGATTGTTCCAGTGGCATACATTGAGGTGCTAAAAGAACCTGATATTTCAGGTAAGGATTACAAGATTCATTAAGAAGCTATTTCTTTATACTTTAACAAAGAAGCTATATCATTTGAACTGTTTTTAGAAGTTTAATTTTACAGTAGTATTGAGGTTTACAAAATATAATTGATGTACTGTTAATCTTTCCTTTTTGTGAGATTTAATGGATTTACTGTGAGTCATGAGTTAGATGAATAGTTGTTACTATTTATATTTTTTTCTTGAACTACAAAAAACAAATCAGTTTAGAAACCTGATGTTTCAGGTAAGGAATAAAAGATTCATTGGAGAAACAATGTCTATGTTTTATCTTGAGATGCTAAAGGAATGTGATACTTCAAAACATGTGAATTACAAGTTTCATTAAAAAGGTTGTTAGTTTTCTTATCTTGAGGTACTTGTGGAACCTAATACTACTGGTAATGCACAAACTTCATGAGAGTTTGCTTTGCTGTCTTATTTTGAGGTACTATAAAGATTCTGAAGCTGCAGTATAGATAAAAATTGCTTAATTTATTTTATGTAAGATATAATTTTTATGATAGGTTGCTCCTGTTACACATGTATTTTAGAGCTACTTGGTTCATAAACACAATATACATGTATTCTAGATCTACTTGGGTCCATAAACACAGTATACATGTATTCTAGATCTGTTTGGGCCCATAACTACAGTGTAAATGTATTCCAGGTCTGCTTGGATTCATAAACACATTATACATGTATTTTAGATTAATTGATTCATAAACACAGTATACATCTATTTTTGTTACGTTGATTCATAAACACAGTATACATGTATTCTAGATCTGTTTGGGCCCATAACTACAGTGTAAATGTATTCCAGGTCTGCTTGGATTCATAAACACAGTATACATGTATTTTAGTTTAATTGATTCATAAACACAGTATACATGTATTTTAGTTAAATGGGTTCATAAACACAGTATACATGTATTCTAGATCTGTTTGGGCCCATAACTACAGTGTAAATCTATTCCAAGTCTGCTTGGATTCATAACACAGTATACATGTATTTTCGATTAATTGATTCATAAACACAGTATACATGTATTTTCGATTAATTGATTCATAAACACAGTATACATCTATTTTCGATTAATTGATTCATAAACACAGTATACATGTATTTTAGATCTGTTTGGGCCCATAACTACAGTGTAAATCTATTCCAAGTTTGCTTGGATTCATAAACACAGTATACATGTATTTTAGTTACGTTGATTCATAAACACAGTATACATGTATTTTAGTTACGTTGATTCATAAACACAGTATACATGTATTTCCTCAGTTTGTTACTTTTATCTTTTATAGAGTGTGTGTGTAAGGAACTACACATATATCGAATTTATTGAAGTAACCAAATATTATGTGGGTTTATGTTTAGCCTGTCTTTTAAATTATATAGAAGAGAATTTAATCAAATTAAATTTCGAAGACAGATACAATTTTAAAAATATTGTGTGACTTGAACTATGTTTAAAGTTATTAATTTTACACTAGTATTGACTGTTGTAAAATTTGAGGTTTTTAAATAATTTATCCTTCATTTAAGAAAAACAACAATGTACTGGTAATCGCTTTCTTTGTAAGATTTAATGGATTTACCACAAATAACTGAACTAGAAGGATAATGGTTGAAACAAAGCCTTCTTACAGCAGTGAACTGAAATTTATATATATTTACATTTGTTTCTACTCACCACAAGTAACCTATATTAATTTATGTATTTTAAGGATAAATGCTAGCAGTGCTTCTAATTAGTTCATTCATATTGTTCAGAGGATATATTATTTGAAAATTTGTTTTCTTTTCGCCAAAACCGTTTTTTGACTTATATTTCAGCAAGATCTTCAGTTTCTTTCAAGCCTCCACTTAGTTCTATAAAGTAAGTTTTTAACAGTTTATTTAAACAAACTTACCCATTTTTTACAGTAGTATTTGGTACAATTATTTCTTGATTTTTGAATTAGTTTGTTTAAAAACAGAAAAGTAAGAAGCTAAATTATAGTATTTATATTTTCATAACAAAAAAAATTATTTATTTAACACAGAAAAGTTTTTTATTTTGGTTTTTAAAACCCAGTGTTATATATGTATATTTAAATATTCTATTCTGACTTTCTTTGCATGTAAATTGTAATTATCCAAACTTTAACAGTTTTACCAGAAATAGTAAACTGTAGAAACATATTTTTAAAGAATTGTAAACTCTAGAATTACCAACCTTGTTTGTGTTAGAAATTCTTTTAATAACATGTTATTTTGAAAGTTATTCTAGTTCAACTAAAGTGAGTTAATAATTTGGATGTTAAACATGTTTTACCTACTTATTGTTTTCTTAATACTCAGTTGTAACTTATTATGTTTTTAGTACTCAGTTGTAGTTAACAGGTATAAATAATAAACCAGATCCAGAAAAGTGAAAACACATTTGGTTAAGGCAATAAAAGCAAATCTTTTGGAGTGGACTTAGGATATGCTTTGTAATGAATATTTTATTCTACATTAAGAGTAGTTGAAATGTTAATACTAGAATTTTTATCAAATAGAGCATTTGTTAGAAATTTCACAAGTTAAACAGAATTCCCAGTTGTAAAATGCTGGGCCCAGACTTTTAAAAACTGCACAACTCCAAAGCTCTCAGTCAACATATAACTTTGTCACAAGAAGTTAAGAAACAGAACAAGAAATAATAAAAAAAAACTTCTTATGTTATCATAAAATCTGCTTAATCATACAAAACTTAGAAACTTTAATTAATTATAACTCAAAACACATATAACTGAGTTTCAAGCAATATTGAGTTTAAAACTCCATGTTCTCAAGCATCTGGCTTTTGCAGTCTTCAATTCTCTCTCTTTTTTTTGTACACGTACTTGTACTTGCTACCAGATACATAGAGTGACAGACTGATTGGCATACAGTCATAGCAACATTTATATACATATAACAACTATATTATTTTTATGACTATAGTTGCTGTTGTCTCAGTGTGAGAGTAAATGCTAGTTAACACTTAACAGGTATGAATTGGCATCATGCATAAAAACGTAAGAGAGAGCTCAACTCCACAACATAACAAAGGATCCTTAAATATGAAAAATAGTAATAATTACCATCTTACAGTATGTATTTTATGTGGCAATTTTATTTCTTAGTAAATTCTGCTGTTGCTGCTTTTAGTTCTAAGATTATATCTCATCATCGAAAAAGTCCATATAACAAACAATGCCACTAGTCTCCAATTTAAATTCTAGTAGTTCTACTGCAACTCACGGTTCTGACAAGATACCAGCAAATAAAGTTCACATAAGAAACAATGCCAACAGAAGTAAAGCTTAATTTTTATTAGCTCTAGTGGTGCACTTACAATTTGAACTCACTTCTCACAAGATCCCATCCTATTAAGTCCATATATGAGACACTTCTAGCAGAATTAAAGCATAATTTTCCTTAGTTCTAGTGGTCCAATTACAAATGGAACTCATAGTTTGGACAAGGCGCCAGCTTACAATAAAAACCAACAATCACAAGATCGTCAACGATCCTCAGAAAGTCATTATCCTATGCTGGTAAGTTAGTCAAGCCTTACAAATTTATTTTTATTTGATACATTTTAAGTTTTTTAATGAATTTTATGAAATAACTTCTTCAGATATGTGATAATGTACATTTGGATAAATAGTGATGTGCTACCTTCACAAGGTATTAACTTCTCTCCTGGCCAGTCACAATTCTGCTTTATCTTTGAACTTTTGGTAGTTCTAGAAGATAGATTTCTTAAGCTCAAGTTGTTATTATTTCTTAAACCTACATTTAGAAAACTTGTAAAATGTGTGGATGCATGATTTTAAAAACACGTATTTTGTGTTAGAAGTACAACATTTAAAATATTTTGTATGCGTAAGGTACTTTACATGTGTCATTCTTTTTATCAGTATGTACAACATAGATATGCAACTTTGAATTAGTATTTTCAACACAGGTGTGTGTTTCTTTGTATCAATATTTACAGCACTTGTTTTTTGTTTGTTTATACAAGAAACTTTTTTTGCTGTTTGTAACACAGATTTATTTATTTCTATCACTGTATATAAAAAAAGGTTTTTTTTTCATCAATATTTACAACACAGACCCGTTTCTTTCTGTTGGTACAACCATACTTAAGAGATATGTTTCTCTGAACCAGTATTTACTAGACAAACTTAGTACTTTGTTTGTTTGATATAGTGTAAATCATGAGTATATGAAAAGCATATAATGTTAATCCTTTAATGTGTTTGTGTTAGTACAATTTAAACATCTGTCATCAGAAAATTTAGCAAATTAAAAGTCTTTTATGTATGTCAGTCTTTTCACAAGCTCTTTTCTAATCATATGTATTTTCAAGGTCTCAAGAGACTTAAAACAGACAAGGAGGGTTAATGAAGTTAGAAAAGAACTGTGAGTACCTAAAGCTTGTGCTATTTTTTCATGTAAGCATTATGGTTGTCTTAATCGTACGTGTGTTTTTTATACTTTTGTGTAAAATTCTCCCTTCCAAAAAGTATAATTAAATAAAAAAACATAAAGTTCTTATATTTTTCTTTTCAGATTTTTAGCTACCTTAGTCATATAAAAGTTAGAAATAATAACTGTTTAAGTCTTTTAAGCCCTTCTAAGTGTGTTTACGCATGTTGTTAAATAAAACAAAAAAATAAAGTACGGTAAAACCAAGGAAAATACTGAGTTTATTCATAATGTTTTGGCTATAATCAACAATGGGTAACTGCTTGATGTAGACAAATGGCCAAAATGTTGTGAATACATTCAGCTTTTTGCTTGAAAGCTGAAAACATTCTAGATCTGATTTTACTGTATTATATTTATTTTGCTTAGTTTAATATGTTAGGAGTAATACCTTCCTTACTTGTTAACATTGTTTTCCGATTACAATATTTCAGTTGTTGATACATGGATGTCATCTACTTTAATCTTAAGTAGATGTAAATTTGCATAACATCTGTTTTTCAAGCCTGTCAGCTGGCATTGTTTTATTGCTAGTGAAAAGCTTAAAATCTATAATATCAAAATGTTACATGTTTATTTTTTTATACTGTTGTCAGTTTCTTATCACATTAAGTATTTCTTTTCTGTTAATCAGTGGTAAGTTTCCAGATTTATATTGCTAAAATCTGGGTTTGATTCTAAACAGTGGATAGATCATTGTGTAGCTTTGCACATAAAAACACAATCATGACATTAAGTATAATTTTTCAAAGGTTTGGAGATTTGATGTTATAAATCCTTCAATAAATTTAACATTTATTTTCTTTGTTCATTATTTATGAATGTAGTAAACAAGTTAAAGATTAATTAAGATATTTTTCATATTGAAAACCATTGAAAAGGATCTGTTGAAATAGTTGTTTATTTTTATTGTGTTGTGAATTATTTAAGTTCTTAGCTTGTTGCATACCTGTAGTTAGTTAGTATACAAGATCTTTTACAAATGATCAATTTATACATTCTCTTCTGAAATTATTTTAAGGTCTACAAACACAAAAAATAATAATATAGCACACCTTGAATTTCTTTCTGAATCTGATTTTAAACTTGTATATCTTAATATATCAATTCTCATGTGAGAGTATGTTCTTTTTAAGGTATGTTTAAAGTTTAATCCTGGTGTTCTTCAAATTCTACAGAAACTAAAGGTGTACCCATAAACTTTAAGTGTTTGATTGAAATGAGGAAGGTTAGTAACTATTTGAATTCTTTCCTTTGTTAAGTATCATTATGTGATCAAAATAGTAATATTTAGTAACTTATCTTTAAAGTACATTATATTATTAATAGATGGGATATTATAAACTTTTATTTCAGATACAGAGTTCTGTACTCATACAGACCACAAAATGAAGATGAACTGGAACTTCAAGAGGGAGACATAGTTTATGTAATGGAAAAGTGTAATGATGGATGGTATGTGGGGACTTGTGTTAGGACAGGGCTATTAGGGACTTTCCCAGGAAACTATGTTGAGAGGATTTAGCTGGAACATGTAAGAGATCTTATTTATTCTTTGATATTTGCTAATTGAATAATTGATGGGCTGATTAATCGATTTTTACACCATGCTTCCTTACAACTTGTATAAGGAAAAAAAAAATGTGTATGTGTTTACTGTTTTCATTTTTTCAATCACTGCATTATTCTAATATGGTATTAATTATCTTATTTTCTTTTGCATTGTTTTGTTTTTTAAATAATTTTTTAATCATCCTTGACTTCATATGATTGACCTCCTCTGAAAGTGGCTATTTGCATATTTGTGAAAAAAATATTTTTTGTCAAAAACATTTTTTCCCACAAGTTTTATGGGCATTTCCTGCTTGGCTGAATCGTTAATATTAGACTAAATACCACCACACGATTGCCATATCCATTAATCTCAAACTAATCTTCTGTAGATCAAATAAGTTGATAATTAAATAATGAAAACATGTTTTACTCTCATGATAAGGGTAATAATGTTTCTATTTAAAACATTCCATCTGAGTCGTTTCATTGAAGACAACTTTTGTAGCTTTCAAACAAGTATAATTTAACACACAAACACTTTCACAATTCACAATGCAAGGAAAAAACAACAACTTTTAGATCTATATATTTACTCAAATAATATGTGATAGTCTAATTATTGCTCTATCCAATTGTATTTAACCTTCCTTTATAGCTGTTTTCAAAGCTATGTTTTATTAGTAAATAATTAAACCACTTGATGTGGCACTATAGCAAGGTTTCAACTAAGGCCTGTACAGAAAATAAAGGAAATGCTGAAAAATCAAGTAACGGATAATATATTCTCAAGAAGTGATAAGTTCTTAGTAAAGATAACATTATTCCTTGGGATGGGCAGAAAAATTCTAAAAAAAACAAGTAGGTTCAAATATAATGACAGTATTTTGATTACTTGGATATTCAGAATAGCCGAAAACCCCACTTTAGTTGTTTATTTTCTTGACAATCAATTTAATTGTAATTTTGATTAATCAATTGTTAGAATAATTAAAAACACTAATTTTGATTAGCTGATTGTTTTGGGGACATTAATCGATTAATCATAATTTCAATTAATTGATTAGTTTATGGGACATTAATCAATATAATTACTGCTCTTAGCTAATTGATTAAATCACTTAGGTCTAGTTTTAATGGTACTTTTTGATTAAGAGAAAAATTTTCTAAAGACTTGAAGAAATATTCCTGTCATAACGTACTATAGGTATGAAAATGTTGTACATAAATGTTTTTAGTTTATTCATTGATAAATAGTTTTACAATTCATGTAATATGTCACACTCCTTACTAAATTTACTCTTTTTTTGGTATAAAC
>NW_013665611.1:2022987-2039699 GCF_000517525.1 Limulus polyphemus
ATAAATTTAAGTTTTACAATTCATGTAATATGTCACACTCCTTACTAAATTTACTCTTTTTTTTTTTTGGTATAAACACCAGAAATTCAAGGTAACTGTCTTGAACAAGTTGGAAAAACATTTAATAAAAGTAAGAATTTTATTCCTAAACAGCATAATTTCAACTCTTTTTTTTTTTCTGTGATATTAAAAAACAAATAAATTTCAGTTAATCTTGTGCTTTCTTTTATCAAAAAATTACAGCCTCCCCTGGTGGACCAGCAGTAATCTTGCAGTTTATAATGCTAAAACTTTGGGTTTTAAACCCATGATGGTCACAACACAGATAGTCCATTGTAGCTTTGTGCTTAAAACAAAACAAACAAAAGGAAAATTACTAGCCAAAGTTAAAAATATATTTATTGCAGCTTAAAAGTATAAAACCATGTACCAATTTAAGATTTTACACGGTACATTATTAAAAATGTTTCAGTGACTGATATAGTACAGAACTAATCAGTAAACATATGGGTATTTATTCCTCTGAAAGTCCTTATTGTATGTTAAGATGTTTAAGAACAAGAAGTAAAACATACTAGGGACCTTGTTGATTGTGGGAAGCTCAGTAAGCAAATAAGATTTCTGCCTTTGAAATTCAAATTGATGGACTGGTCCTAAGAAATATTAGTAATTGTTTTAATAAACTGAATAAGAAAAAGCCCAGTAATTTATCCTTAATTTTTTAAACAAAGAGCATCAAATGTTGAAGTATTTTAACAGTTTTTAATGTTTCTAGGTGGGCTTCATAATTCTATATATAAAACTTTCATGATTACTTCCAGAAATACAATCACCAGTGTTAATACCTTGTTTTTAGTCAAATTACCATTTTTAATAGATTTTTTTTAAAGAAAGAGCATCAGATGTTGAATTGTGTTAACAATGCTTTTTATGTTTCCAGGTGGGCTTCACAAACTCAGTATGTATAAAGCTTGCATGATTGCTTCCAGAAGAACAATCAACTGTGTTAATAATTTGTCTTCTATTACCTTGTGTTTTTTTTTAACTCTTGCATCAGAGAACTTAAAAACCTAGGTAAATATAAGCTTCTGTATATTACCATAAATATGTTAGAAATTTAAACTAGAATTTGTTTGTTTGTGTGTTAGACAAAGAGGGTACTAAAATCTGAGCTTAAATGAGAAGAACGTTTTATTTGTCTGACTGTTGTACTAAGATCTGTATTGTAAGTAATCTTCTGAGAACGTTGTTAATTGTATTTTTCAATAATAAGAAAATATATAATTTCATTAAAAAACAAGCCTACAAAAGGTGCCTTTTGGTATAGGTTATGAAAAAGAGCATGTAAATTTAAAAAGTTATTTAAAAAGCCAAAGATAAATCATTTGCAGTTATATTAATGTAAAGATACCTTTTATACACCATACCTGTTAAAATATTTGTTGCTTAATTCAATATTATTTAAAAAGGTAAAGAAAAAGACTACAAAAAAATTACTATGATGGTGAGAACAAATTATTATATATATTTTAAACTAGTCTACTTTACACAATTGCAAATTTTATGCCTTACTAGGTTTCCGTTTCATAGAATTACACAAAATATAAATTTATAATGACAGTCATTACTTAAGAAAAAAGTCAGAAGATTCTAGTTATACACAGAGAAAATTAGCTAATAATTTTGTAATGTTATTTGTGCTTCAAGCTAGTCACTATTATTGCAATAATATACAATCAACAAATAAAATTTGTTAAAGGTCCACTAAATGGAAACAAAACTTCCTTCTGTGTCAAAAATGAAAATTATTAATATAAAAACATGATATATTTTGGATAGAAATGAGCCAAATGCTGTATATATGTTTATTGAACTTGAGGAATGTTTTCTTCTAAATTCTATGTAGAATTCTATATTTCATGTTTCTGGTTTTAGAGACAATGTAATATAAAAATTATGTTGGCTGTTACTGTGTAGAATTCTGTAGGAAAATGGAATAAAAATCTGGAAATAAACACAAAATATGAGATTGGTGCTAATTATTTTAATTTTTAGATATACTGTTTGGATATAAAAAATAAAGGACTAAGATTTTATGTCAAACAAAATACTTATGTAAACATGGGAAATTAAAACGTTTATGTTAATTCTATATATTGACTTTTACAAGACCAAATATTCACGTTTAAATATGTATGCTTATCATTGTAAGGAGGCTCCAATATGCAATGAAACAGGTATATATTTATGCTCAATAACAGTTACTAAAGATAAAACTGTTTTGTACAGAGAAGAAATTTTGAACAAATCACAAACTTAGCACTAACAAGATTTACACTAGTGTGATGTGCATTGGCAAGAAAAATTTCGTAAGTATATATATATATATCTACATATAATTATTTAAGTAAATTAAAAAAAAATTTAAACAGATTACATCGAAAGTAAGGATAGTGTGAAATTTACACAGCATATCCAAACCTTAGATGAAATATAATTAATTGAATTTTGTAGAGAAGAAAAAAATAATGAAATAAATAAATGAAAAAAATATACTTGACAAGATACAAATGCAGCCATAAAACAAATATCCAGGAAAGTATAGTTAAACTGAATAGATAGTGTACTTCCAATGCAACTTGGGTCTTACTTCTGCCAGTACTTCATAAACAAACCAGAGCACAATGACCAACCATATGATTTGTGCCCTGGGGTTGGATATTGGTTTTGTGGCTGTGTTTTATTTTTTCAAGTATATTTTTGTTTTATCTATTTACTTATTCATTTTTTCTTTTAATTTCATACAAAATGAAATCTAATTTTATATATATATAATTAAATGTAAATTAATGAGAGAGAGAGAGAAAAAAAATTGTAGCCATAATACAAACATCCAACACCTGGGCACAAATCAACAAATGTAATGTGCCCTGGTTTTTAGAGAAACTAGCAGAAGTAAGACCCAAATTGCATTGGGAGTACACCATCTATCAAGTTTAACCTCAACTTCCCTGGCCTCACATGATTAAAAACATATATAAATAAAGTAGCAGCAAGAAATAATAGAATACATTACATCAATGGGGAGACAGCAAAACTGTCCTTGAGAGTTCACATCTT
This sequence comes from Limulus polyphemus, assembly GCF_000517525.1. NCBI lineage: Eukaryota > Metazoa > Arthropoda > Merostomata > Xiphosura > Limulidae > Limulus > Limulus polyphemus. The sequence continues at coordinate 2,026,108 of NW_013665611.1, forward strand.
GTATAGGTAGATTAATGTAGTGGTAGTTATATCACTTTCCTTATATAAGAGCCACTACTGTGTGGATCTCTTTAGAACCATTGGAGACCCAGATAGCAGCATGGAAGGGTGGAGGATGGAAGCTATACTTATAATAGTGGTTAGGCTTACTATAGTGTACCTTAAAATCTTCGTATTTATGTCCAAATATCATATTGGGGGCTGGAATGCTAACTTCAAGGACAGTTTTACTGTCTTCCCCAATGATGTAATGTATTCTATTATTTCTTGCTGCTTTTATATATATATATTTTTTTGTGAGCAACCACCTTCCAACATCTGGCTGCAGACAGCAAAAGGTGATAAATATGTTGGATGTTGTGGGCTAGAGCACCCACATCTGCTCTTTTTTTTTTAGTCATGTGAGACTGGCAAAGTTGGGTATACCCCCAATGCAATTTGGGTCTTACTTCCACCAGTACCTCTAAAAACCAGAGCACATTACATGATGACCCACCTTATGATTTGTGCCAAGGTGATGGATGTTTGTATTATGGCTGCGATTTGGGTCTTACTACCACCAGTACCTCTAAAAATCAGGGCACATTACATGATGACCCACCTTATGATTTATGCTCAGGTGTTGGATGTTTTTTTTCTATCATTCATAAATTAACATTTAATTGTATTTCATCTGAGGTTTGTATATGCTATGTAAGATTGGTGCTATCCTTCCTTATGATGTATTCTCTTCTTTAATTTCTACCTTTTCTAAATATATATATATACTGTTGAAAGTATCTAGCTTTGCACAGGTTATTAGGTTGATATATTTTAGCAAGTGCATAAAATTTATCACGAAAGTAAAAATATTGATCCAATTTTAAATTTAAATTATTTCCGAATTAAGGTATTTTCAGTTATATCACCATCATTTTTTATAAAAAACAAAGCTTTTTAATCAACAGAGATTCTAAATTAAGAAATCAACAAATGTTCTAATTTTGTTGTTTATATATTTCATTTTATACTTTCAACAAATAGAGCTATGGCAGTTACAAATTTTTTTCTATGTGATTTTTTGCTAGCTTGCCTCATTAAAAAGATGAGCACATGGATGCACACAAGTGGATAAGTAATATCCGGGTGCAAACCTTCAGGGTCCACTTAGTATGGGTGAAAAATTTCAGGTTTATTAAGTACTTTCCTCATGGAGCTATGGTGGTCACACACATGCATGTCTATCTGTGATTTCTATTTGTATCATAAGAGACCACTTCTTTTCTATGTGGTTTTTTGCTAGCTTGTCTCATAAAAAGATGCATATGTGCACACACACACGTAGATAAGTAATAATACCCAGGTGCACACCCTTAGGGTCCACTTAGTATGGGTTCAAAGTTTCAGGTTTCTAGGTTCTTTACTCTTGGTGCTATGGCGTTCACATATTCTTTCCTATGTGGCTTTTTTGCTAGCTTGCCACACAAAAAGATGTTCTTGAACGTGGATAAGTAATAATACCCAGGTGCACACCCTCATGGTCTACTTAGTATGGGTGCAAAATTAAACATGCATTAAACGTTTATTAAGTACTTTCCTCTGGGAGCTATGGTGATCACACACAGATACAATGCACTTTATTATAGATATGTAAAAAGAAAGAGAGTTTTTAAGTCTTTAAATTTTATTTCCCAGTGCAAAGGAAAGCTTCAGTTTTATATGTGAAGTTGTACTACTTTTAAGCCACCACTTTCAGATTGGTCATGCCAAAGATGCAATTTTTGTTGGAGAAATCCTCGGTACCGAAATGAAAATTGGAAACAACAAAATATAAGCATGGCAACTCTGAATTGTTTCATTTTCTGTTTTTTTACCATGAGAAGTGAAATTATCATTTCTTTGATCAGATATTTTTTGTGCGTGGAATCATAAGCATACATATCTGTAATACAATACTTCTGAGATGTATATTATAGTGCTCTTTTTTTTTAGATAGTTTACAAGTCAAACAATATTAAAATGTGCCATAAACAATTTTGTGTGTTCACTTTTAATTACAATGTTACCCGATTGGCCATATAGTATATTAGTTTTATTAAAATGCTTTGTGGATAGTTTGTTTGTTTTTATATTTTATGTAAATTATTGGAAAGCTTAACACGTTCAAATTATATTAGAATATTAAATTAATAGCTTTATGTTTATTTAAATTTTCTTAGAATGCTCTTTCGATAATTGTTTATGTTCAGATTTTACTATTATGTTTTTTTGGATAGCTTTTATTACTATATTCCCTGCATAGGTTTTATACTTTTTATTTTATTAGAACGTTTCCTAGATAATTTTTTAGTTTCAGATAATATTTGTGGGTAAATAAAAACTGAAAACTGCAGGGAATACATCTAAGACAGATTATACATTTAGGCTGTACTTAAAACTCCCTAAATTTTATAACATTAGGTTTATTTGGATGTTCTATGAATAGCTTTATAAGTGTAAGTTTGAACAGAATGCTCTCTGTATAGTTCATAGAACCAAGTGTTTCTGGTTCTTATCTAAAATTACAAAATGTTAAACAGATTGAAACAACTCACCAAAAGAACAACCAAAATGTCTTTTATACTGCAGTTAAATTTTATCTAACTTAAAAGTGATACAAACTTTATTTAAAATAATCTCAGTGACAATCCAGTAGACTAATTGCCCATTTTAATAATGCATGTTGGATATATTTATACCCAGGTTTTCAGATGCCACAACATAATGATGGCAGAAATGTGGTATTCACGGTACAACCAATGAAGGAATACTGCAGCTAAACATATCTGTTGAAAACTCTCAAAATGGATAAAATACGCTTCAGAACATGTTTTATTTGTGTATCCATTTTGCTTTTAAATTTTTATTGAACACGAAAATCTTTACAACATCACATTGTGATATCATTTACAACAAGTGCACAGTAGACAGGAAACAGGCCTGAAATTTTATTGGCATTAAAATTCTTGAAAGAGAAAAACTGTTAAAAAGTTGTTGTTTTTTATAAACTTACAGACATACAAGAACAATCACTGATTAGCTCTGAAAATGGAAAAAAACAAAAAAATAAAAACGTTAATAATAGCTTTTACTTATAGAACAAAACTTTGAAAGGAAAAACCATATTCCACATTTTATTTTAACAAAATTAAAGGTATTATAGATACTATACATAACACTATAATTTCTATGCAATATATGCTACCAAAAAAGTTTTGTATGCAGAGAACTAATTCTTACAAGTTACATGGGTAAAATACATATGAATAACTAAGGAAAAAATTGTGAATATATACATATTTTATCTAGTGTACTCACTTAAGAATATATTTCACACAAAGTGGATAACCTCACTAAATATTTCTCGGAAGAAAAAATATCTATTCAGAAATTATTCTTGGAAATGCAACAGTAAACTTACCATAGTGTAGATTGTTACTTGAATGTCTGTTAGCTGAATTTTATCATAATAAAAGATTTACATCAAGACTGCAAGGAAGAAAAACATTGACATGGAAGTGGAATTGTAGTTTCAACAAACAAGGGTCATATTATATTGATTTTATTTTGAAAGGAACAAGTACTGGATAGAATCTTTTATAATTTAATCATGCATAAGCCATCAAATACATTTTTTTTTCTCTTGTTAAGCCTAGAAACATCCTAGACAAATGTTTTGACATTTCTATAAGCCTTCTGAAACTATCATTCAGGTACTGTATGATAAAGGAAAAAGTAAAAATAAATGTTTTAAACAGTAAGTTAAAGATACAGACATAATTCAAGATGGGGATATATCACAAGGACAATGAAGCTCTGAAGTGCATATATATAAATTTTGGTAAAGTATGGGGCAGATGTAAATGTGCCTCATGAACTGTGTTTGAATGATAACACATAACAATCAGAACATTACAGGAATGGCACTATTTCAGCTCAGAGGATTATTAAAAAAAAGAACAGACTCTTGACTTGAGACAAGTTTGGCAGGCCATAATCTTTTTCTCTAATTTCAGTTTCATTACACAAAAAGGCATACAAAACCTTGACCAAAATTTTAATCTATGAAACCACCATTTCTCACATAAATATTATTTATGACTAGGCGGACAATGTCCAGTTTGTAAATAAAAAAATCTGAACTACAATTATCTGTCTATCTTTAAAGAAACAACCATGAAAACTATTCTTAAATAATCAGTTAAAACTAAACAAAAAATAAGGTAACATTTTTAAATATTAGATTATTTTAATACTCTAGACAAAATATTTTGAAAAAGTTTTTGTCAAAAACAACAACACATTGTGCATTGAAATAAATGACACTTTTAGATGTTTTGTTCAAAAAATTAATTATCATCAAACTTCCAGCAATCTAAAATGTGCGAGAATATGAGTTAAGCAGTAATGATACAGACCCTAATATATGGAAGGAAGGAATTTAAAAGAAAACATCAAAAAAGACACATCTGGTAGCAACACCACTAGTTTTCTTAAAAATACATGAAAAACTTTTTAAGGCCTGATTTCTGGCTTTACCTCATTAAAGCATGTCTTTGCTTTGACATTTTTTTTTATTCATACATGTTAAGGCTTTCTTGTATTTAACAAAGTACACCACATACTTAAACAAACCACAGAAGCATCCCTAGCTCTGTAAAGCCATCAAATGACAAACGTCTATGAGATTGTAAGGCCCATGCCATGTAACTGTACAATGTAGGAGGAGAGATGAGAGGAGTGGCTCTTCCCACTCCAGAGAAAAACTTGGTATTGATAATAAGTTGGAAATTTATCACTACACATATACAATAGTTATACAAGGTGAAATTTGAAAACGTTTTCAAAAATGGGAGAAAGGGGAATCCTTAGATTAAAGCTTATAATGTTTTATTTTATAACAGAACTAACAATCCATGAAAATATTAACAAAACATGCCCAACTATGCTTGAATGGACTTTAAAAGAGCTCATCAAATCACTTGTATATACCTATGGACATCCGCCAGGGGCTGGAAGGTCAAGCAAAATAGATGGCAAGTAGAGTTCAGCTCTAAATGATGGATAAACGTTTTTTCATTTTTTTCCTATTCAAAAAGAGCATAACTGGAAACATGATACAAAAAGCATAAAATGCAATACAGCAGCAGCAAAAAAGAAAACAAAAGGCACCCCTTTGTAGAAAATGTGCAATGTATTGAGATAAAATTCAAAACTCACTTTCCACAACAGTGTGCCATATGTTTATTGTAAAGGTGTCTCTCATGCAAGTTATTCATTTAATTGGTGTTAGCTGCCAAATACAACAAAATACAGAGATCATAAATCCAAATGCCAAGCACTTGATGGGTTTTGGGCAGGCTGAGGGGATTAATTGCAGCTCATATCTGTAACACCATCAAACACTTTGGGCTACCTGTCTTCCACTATAATGCACAAAAAACAACAACAATAATTGGGGAGGAATAATATATATACTCACTCACACACACACACACACAAATATATATGTATACTTCCAAAATGGAATAATAGATCAAAATAATAGGTTTCATATTGCACAAAAAATATTCAAAGTAATGAATTTATAACAAACTTTTGATTTGAACACATTCTTTTCTTAATACTTTAAAATTCACTAAAATACAAAATTTTAACATAAGCAAATTTGACTCTACCTTATCACTTGTGTAATTATATAAAGGGACTGTCAAATGTTTCATTCATTATGAACAACAAATGATATTTATAGATTGGTATTTTTAGAGGTTTTGTGTAAAAAAATAAACAATGCTGATATTTTGACCATCTCTACCTAATGTTACACAGAAGTTGTGAAAACAAAGTAAATTTTTTTTATTTTGAACAGTCAATATCAAATATCACTTGGTTTGATACAGAATGCACATCTGTCTCTTCCAGCTTAGTCTGAGACAGGTAGCCCAGGAGTTGAAGACTTGAGCCAAGACAACTTTACATTCTTTCTGGGAATGTGAAACAGTCTTGTTTTTCCTACTGCTCACTATATTTCCTCCCCATTTGCTTTCTTTACAAATCTCCTTTAATCCCATGATTGTCTTTGACAGTTTGTTGATGGAAACAAAGATTGGAAAGGTGCCTTGGCTCTAGGTAAAACAAGTCAATAAGAAAGTAAAAGAGAACTGGAAAGAAAAGCAGAGACCATGGCACTCTGTGCCAGACTTCCATTTCCCAACTGAATGCAGGACTTGGCAGGGTGTTATGTAGTAATCAGCTGCGTTTCCTTAACAGTACCAGGCTGGGATGTAAAACTGGCGAAGTAAAGTTTCAAGGCTGCCCCTCGCCGGTTCCAAAGTCCAGTGTGCTCGGCCATATCATGGGAATTGTCTCAGGAACTATGGCGTGTTGCATTATGCTGAGCCATGGATGCCTGAGATTGAGAATATGTAGAGTCATCTGTTGATCCATGGCCCACTGGAGATGGAGTGTGTGCTGCATCCTTGCGGGGTGGCATGCGTTCATTTATCTTATCCAAACCTTTGGCCTCTTCAAAGCTAGTAATTCTGTGATGTGGTGAGAACCCTGCCAGTTCTGCAGAAGAAGCAAGTACTGGAAAATTCACAGATGTAGCAAACACATCAGAATGTGAAACTAAATTTATTCATCACTATCTATAGCACTAATACATTTCCAGATTAGTCAAGTTTTATTTAAGCTTTGAAATAAGTTCTTTTTAATTAAGAGATCACATAAAAAAAAATTCATGCCTGTCATTCTTAGCCCAATGCATAAAAATGAACGAAAACTTAGTAACATATGAATTAATACATTTACTTCCAAACTAGCCTTATGGAGCTAATCTCTATAGCTTAATGCCAGTCCATGAAGAGACTATACAGTGTAACTTAAGGTACCATTACCACATTTAAAAACAGGAATTTTTTTAAAAAATTTACAATTAAGAACGTTTTCGTAATGTTTAACTAGAAAAATAACTTTCATCAGATCCAATCAAGTAAAACACCCATTTTGTCATACAGAAGTAAATTTTTTTTGTTAATTGTTCAGCATGTTTATACTATAACTTCCTAAACTTTCTAAAAACAAGACAGAAACCTCAGTACAATTCTCTCCTGTTTCCAGTCAAAACAATATTAGTTACCTTTTTTAATACTACATCAAAATATCACTAGTTATCTATTCTATTACTACATCAAAATACAACTAGCTACTTTTTCTATTACTACATCAAAACATTACTAGTTATCTTTTCTATTACTACACCAAAACATCACTAGTCATCTTTTCTAATACTACATCAAAACATCACTAGTTATCTTTTTAATATTTCATCAAAACATCACTAGTTATCTTTTTAATATTTCATCAAAACATCACTAGTTATCTTTTTAATACTATATCAAAACATCACTAGATATCTTTTTAATACTATATCAAAACATCACTAGTTATCTTTTCTATTACTACACCAAAACATCACTAGTTATCTTTTCTATTACTATATCAAAACATTGCTAGATATCTTTTCTAGTACTACAACAAAACATCACTAGTTATCTTTTTGAATACTGGATCAAACATCACAAGTTATCTTTTTTAATACTACTTTAAAACATCACAAGTTATCTTTTTTAATACTACTTTAAAACATCACAAGTTATCTTTTTTAATACTACTTTAAAACATCACTAGTTATCTTTTCTATTACTACATCAAAACGTAACTGTATAACTTTCCCATTTCAGATTAAAACAACATCACTAAGTAGAAATGCAGCTTACCATTTTTCAGTGATGTTCTGCCACCAGACAGAGCTCCTAATGGTAAAGTTCCAGTTGGGGTCAAGCCTTTCAGTTGAAGAACACTCTCACTTTCCTCTCTATGTTGGAAAATTTTCACAAATTTATAAATTTCAGATGAAGAACATTTACAGATATCAATATGAAATTTGTGTGTTAATTTTACACAGAATGCAAAAGAGACTACTGCAATATTCAACAAGTGAATTATTTCATTGAATATATCTGTTATTGAAATAAATGGCAATTTTGCAGTATAAATGTTTGAAATGTATGGAAAGTTTAAATAACAGTTAATCTGCAAAGCAACCAGCATATCTGTACATTTAACTAGTTATTTCAGCACACATTCACAGAAAGAATTAATAAACCACAGATGTGTTGTGTTAGTAGTAACATCAAAAATATCATGATGCAATTTCTTAGCTGAAAGATTAACCAATGTATCACAATTGGTCCTTTAATATTTCCAGAAATAAATGTAAATTAATCAAGATATTTTGAATGTAATACAACACAAAAAGCTGCATCACTGAAAAAAATACCTTCAAGATAGTATATACTTATTACAAATAATTTTTCTACGTTGCAGAATAATCCATTCAATGTGGCTGGGAAGTATATTTCCTAGCATTCCCACCCCCTCACACTGCAACTGGGACAAATGTTTCCCATTGTCGACACTGTTTTTGCCTTCTTCTGCTGGGTCCAGGTTCACCATATTGACTATCATCATTACATGAGAGCTAGCATCCTCTTGTCTTATTTGTCTCTTCATCATCAAACATTTGAACATCATTTGACTCACTTTCACTATCTTCTAAGTTATCTGAGTCAAGCAAATCAAGAATATTTACATAGTAATTAGGGTTACTACTTGCTGCTCTAGCAATGCAGGTATGATCAGCACACAGTTGTCGTACATTCCACTTAGGCATCTTGTTGGTTACTGAAAGGCCGAATGGAAAACATTGAGGGAAACCACATATCAACATTAGGTGGGGTACTAGTAAATACTTTCCAACTAATTTTACTCCCATGCGTCACATACAGCAATTTTGAATGACAATGGGAAACACTTGTCCCAGTCTAAGTGTGAGAGGGGTGGGAGCACTGGGAAATATACATCCCAGCTGCAGAGAAAGGGTTAACAGATTGTGACAACAACTGATAATATATAGTTAATAAAAAAAATAAATCGAGATAGCAGTGCTTTAAAACATTGAATAGTTTTACTCCTTAACAGCTGAGTTGAATTTCTTCTTTTTAAAGAATATAGTAGTGTTTAATCACTAAAAACACCAACAATACAGGTGATGTTGATATAGACATACTCTCTGATTAGCCAAAGGTAATTTTTACTGACATTAACTGGTTAACATGATGACACATACCGAAGCACAGAGAACACCCTGGCCATTTTTCCTATAGCTCTAATCTTGTTTCGGATAACTTCTTTTCTAGCTCCCGCTGCACCACCTTAGAAGAAAAAACTTCATTAGAAGGATAATAATACAGTTACTTCTGCAAGAGCATAATAATAATTCACAAAATAATTACTTTAAAAATGTTGTAATTGAAAAGATTAGGCTTTTAGATATATAAAATGTAAGACTAACCCATATACGTTTTACTATAATTTCTGACCTGCCATCATTATTAAAACTGCTCTTTTCTAGCATTGTCTAATTGAATATAAATTATATGATTAAATATTTAGGTTTTGCTTTGTATTTCACACTGGTTAAATATGGCAGCACTGCAACTGAAAATGATGAACCTAATTTTAAAGTTTTATAATCTAATGTCAATCATTGGCTTTGGTTTTAATATTAGAAAATTCTAAAATGTGAAACTGGTATTTAAAGAATGCATTTGTTGACATTTTTAAATGATTCTGTTTGTTATTGCATGAGTTACATATTTTAACACAGTTTATGTTACCATGGTTGATTTCTGAAATTCATCATTACGCTTTTGTTATTCTTTTATTTTAACACAAAGCTGCACAATAGATTAAATATACTTTCTCCACCAGGAGAAAACAAACCTCGAATTTTAGCGTTTTAAGTCCATAAACTCATCACTGACCCACTGGGGTACTCAACATTATGCTATTTTAAGGTTTTCTCAAAAATTCTTGAAGGATAATTTCTGTCAAATTGTATAACAGTCATGATCCTACATGAACTAATACACTCCTAGGACTAGTACATTGATTTATAGCTGTCTACACATAAGTTACATCATCTTTTGAAAACAGATTATGTTCGATATTGGAAAGATTACTTGGTATCAGTCATAGTGCATTAAAATCTTACATTTAAACTAAATGCTTAATAGCAATTAAGGAAAGTTAAGATGTAAAAACTACCCAACATACAATATTATGGGAAAAAACTTTAGTTTTAGCTCAGCCTCGAAGTTTTAAATCATTAAATATTAGAGAAACATTAGAAATAATGAAATATAAAAAACAATACCAAGTATTAAATAGAGAAGAAGGACCAGCAATTCAATATGTTGATATATGGTGAGATATATTATAATTATTATTATTTTTTATTATTATTAAGGGAAATATGTAAATAACAATGAAGTAATGCGACAAGGGGGAAAGTATAAAATAGTCTTGTAAGTTACTACTGAGGATGACGTAGATGACGTTGAAACATGTACTTGTAAGAGATATTTTAAAATGGAAGCCATACGGCTTCAATAAAGTTTTTATTGTGTAAATATAAAACGTTGTTTTCAATTAATTATTTATTATAATTTTAGCAAAAAAAAAAAAAAGTCTTAACCTTTGGAAATAAATAAAATGCATATTTCAGATGAAATTTAAAGTAAGTATTTTTAGAGTAGGAAATTATATTAAACCCTCACAAAAATGTCTCTGAAACACAGTATCTTATTAGTAGGCTAGAAACTGTGACTAATTATTAAGTAGAATATATCAACCATACAATGCAAAGAGCTTAATGAACTTAAATAAATGTTAATAAATACAGAGGGTAAATTATTACTAACCAGTAACTGGGTAGGTTAATTATTATTAAACAGAAACTGGGTTTAATGAGCAATTACTAGAAATATATATATATATAGAGAGAGAGAGATAGATATACATACACACATATAAATTAAACATGCTTCAGAACTGTAATTGTTAAGCCTGTTTTTTATAGTCCTTGCCTGTAATGTTACATAAGCTTAGCCTAATTTCAGCATTTGATGCAGATGAAACTTTATTCTTTTTTTATCTATCAGTTGTCAAAGAAATTAGCAAAATTATTTATCTTTACTTTCACTAATTATTGTGTAACTAGACCAAAAATTAATACTACCAGCCATGTTTAATATACATGTTGAAGAAAGAGGACCAAACAATTTTTTAACTTTATAGATACAAAAAGGGCAATTGTTTGATTTAAACTCACAAAAATAACATTCAATTTCAGCAGGATGTTATTTTAAGTTCATAATTACACTCTAATTTTAGGGACTGAAGATTTACAAATTCAAATACAATGCAAAAGAAACAAATATCAATAAATGTAACCTACTAAATTAATGTATTTTAAAACACAGAAAGATAATGACCTTTACTTCTGTTAAGGTTTTAGTTAAAAATGATTGTGATCAAGCTGTATTAACATACCCATGATGTATATTATACATATTAAAAATCTAAAGCAAGTCACACAAGCACCTGATAAAAGTAATTGTTTTAAGGATGATTTTGGCAAAGGCTGGAATGTTTTCTTTGACAAAATTTCAGGCAGATGCAATCCATTCCAGGTTTAACACTAGTAAAATTAATAAATTCCATAACGGGTGCTTCGATAAGTTTTTCGATGCATGATAAGGATATAAAAAAAATGATGTGATCTCAGTGACATTTTCCAGACTTGCTTCAGATTCTTCTGTCATTGGACAAGTTTAGTAACGACAAACTTACTTGACAAAAATAATTAATGCTAACTGATTTTTATTCAGAAAAAACAAAAACACATTCTGTCCACTTGTTTATAAATATGCAAGAATTTTAAGCTTCTTTTTTTAATTTCAGCCTAATTCCACTAATTTTTCTTGAGAAAGATGAAATATAAATATTTTAGGTACTTTAATATTACAGTAATATAATTTTCACTTTTCACTGTGCAAGCACACATAAAAGTTAGACCATTTAGTTAAGGTATGCACATATGTGTTGAATAAAATTATAATAATATATTCATTAAAGATCTACCTTCAGACAAGTGACTTGAAAATCAAATAATGTTCCTTCACACACAGTTTACAAAACTCATAACGATACTAATACACTACAAATGTTCTGCTCACACTACAGTCTCATGCAGACTACGAGTACATGTATAGAGAAATTACTTACGTCCCCATTCAAGACATCAAGCCAATTAGGAAGGTAATCATGAAAATAAAACATCACACTAAAGAAACGACCAACAGGTCTAAATGTCATACTAAAGGTTAACATTATGTCTCTGCAACCTTTAACAGTTATTTTTTTTATTCACTAGAACAGCCTGTTTCTATTGATCAAAAGAGAAGAGAGAAATATCCTATTTTAGGATAAACAAGCATACAGCAAGAACAAAAATTATTTTAAACAGCTTGCTATTAAAAATCATGTAATATATTAAATGTTGATTATTTTCATGGTTAAAAAAGGGTTTAGTTGATATTTTTTTTAATGTACATATGTATCATAAAATTACTATAAAAACTGTGGAACAAGATATCTGCTATAAAATATGTATGACTTCTTACATAATGAATAAAAACCTTTTCTTCTTTTTGTTCAACTAACTTAAAAGTAACTTGTTTTTTAAGTTTATCTTCATAAATCATTCTCTAGCTGGACACAAGTTAACAATAATTCACATGTTTCCCATATTTATACATTTATGTACACATTTTTTAAAAGTGATAAATTGGAAAAGAAAAAGTCTGTGGTAGACTAGATTCTTTATTTGATAATTGAAAAACTTTGAATTAAAATAAGAATTTCACAAACTAGTGCTCAAAAAGATAAACTGGTAACACATAAAATGTTCAAAACATATATAAAAATTCCTTGTTTTTTATGCGTCACCAAACAGAAGAAAATAACTGACTTTGACAGACAGGGTTATTGTGACCTGAGTTAATGGGTGAAAGTTTTTGTATAGCTTTGTGTTTTAGACACTGGATGATGAAATACAAGATACCTTTAAACAACAGAGAAGTCACAAAAGTAACAGCTATTATGTATGTAACGTTACATTTAACAGTACATCAGTCAATGAAATATTAACTTCTACATCAGATGGCCTGTGTTTTGTTACAATAATGGCCCACAAATAACATAGCATTTAACAATACCATTTTCTATTATAAGTGGTTATGCAAACATATTGTAAAAAGTTCTAGCCTTCTATATGAAACTACTAGCAGGAAGTATTTCTATTACTTGCTTACTTTCAATTTACTTATTGTCCTTCCCATGGTTACTTTACACAATATTCTTATGACTGCTTTATTTATCATTCCCTTCTATAATTTCATCTGAATTATTGTTAGGATGAATGTTTTTTTCATAGCTACTATACTTATCATTTCCACCTATATATTTCAACTTTATTATTGTTATGAAAACTCTTCTTCTCACTTTACGTGATATTTCCATCTACAATTTTGACTTAATTATTGTCATAACAACTTCACTTCTCACGACCACTATCCTTGATATTTCCATCTACAATTTTGACT
>NW_013665611.1:2040699-2042302 GCF_000517525.1 Limulus polyphemus
TATAACAACTTCACTTCTCACGACTACTATCCTTGATATTTCCATCTACAATTTTGACTTAATTATTGTCATAACAACTTCACTTCTCACGACTACTATCCTTGATATTTCCATCTACAATTTTGACTTAATTATTGTCATAACAACTTCACTTCTCACGACTACTATCCTTGATATTTCCATCTACAATTTCAAAGGTTCTCTTTCTGTTAAATTTTTCGCTACTCCTAAAATGTGCAAAAGAAAAATTAGCTATAAATCTACAATAAACAATTCTTCTAATTACACTTTTTTTCTGAGTAATACATATATTGAGATCTAGAAATTGCTTGTTTATCAGTCTAAAGAATTTCCTTGGGCAGATTTAAACTCTGATCATATAAAACCTGATTACAAAAAAGATTACTTATTTATTTAAAAAGAAAAGTACAGTAAAAATCCTCACCTTCAAATGTGTCATCTCCTTCAGACATCAGTTCATCATCCGAACAGATACTCAAAACATTTACCAACATCTCTGTAACTGGAACCATAAAGAAACCAAAACATTACTAGTTCTGGAATTTGTTCAGGATATTCAGTAGGAATTCTTTATCTATTATCAAACTGGAATAAAGAAACATATTTAAACTTAAATTATTTGAGGAATGGATTTTTAAACTGACCACTTTAAAACCTAAAATAATTAAAAGCCATAACTGAATGTCACAAAAAGGAAAGGAAATAATTCACGCAGTTATTTCTAGACAAAATAACTGCTTTTGGAAATAAACAGCTTATGTCCATTAAAACATAGTGAAATGTTACTTTTTTGAGCCTTTTGCATTTGTTACTTTTCACATAAGCACAAAAGCAGTTAGTTAACATAATCTTTACTCCAATTTGAATAGAATTGACAAAGTAATATTTCTTTGTAAGATACACAAAATTTGTACCAGAATAGGTGAAAAAGACTGTAGTTTACAAATGAAATCCATTTATATACAGCATAGTGCCACATTAGTCTCTCTAACTCCCACAAAAGAACATTGCACCATGCTCACCTTGTTCAAACATAATAGCACAATATGGAACAATCTCCACCATTTTCTTCCATGAAAACAGAGCATAGTACTTCACTCACCTTTCTCTCCCACAAAAGGCAAAGACCACGTAAAAACATCCATGAAGTTTGGTAACCAATATGGATGGGGGGAGCAGTTGAACTGCCTAATATTCATGACATTATTTTCATACTTTAGAACTGCAGCTGAAATTAATAAAATGATATATTTCTGAAGTTATTCTTCATAAAATAACCCATTCAATTATCATGTGATTAATATAAAGTAACTAAAGATTTTATTGGAATGACTTTTGAATTTGAGAACAGAACAATTATTAAATAAACATACTGATTAAAAAAAAACTTTTCCAATCTTGAAACCAACCTATTCAGAATTTATAAGGAAAGAATGCCCTAGCTCTTACTTTATAACTTGTTTTTAATAATTAAAAAGATCAACATTCATGAGTGAATGCAATGTCTTCACCTTACAATCCCAACATGGCCAATTCTGACACCAGAAAAATTGTGAAAAACACAGAAAAATCGAAACTGTCT
>NW_013665611.1:2042693-2054484 GCF_000517525.1 Limulus polyphemus
CAAAACCTTGTCGAAACGTTGTTATGTTAAACTTATATTAAAGTTTTTCTTCATTATCCATTCAAGCCGTCTCCAGCCATTATACATGTGAACAGTTCACAAAACCTCAAACTGTGCCTTTCTCACTGAAAAACTGAGCAAAAGAGACAACTTCCTAAATTGTCTATATGTCTGTTTGGAACCTGTAAAAAAGTATCTTTGTACCAAATCCCATGTAAATTGGCTGAATCATGGTGGTGTAATTGTCAAAAAAAAACTAAAATTATGGTTTTTGTGGCATCTTGACCACTATAACTATTAAAACTGAGCAAAGTTCAACATTTATGTTTGTCAATGTGCAGTGCTTGCAGAAAAGTATTTTTCTACCAAAATCGATGTAAATTAGTCAAAACAAGGTTAATTATTTGACCAAAAATAGGTGTATCCAACATTTTTATATGTATATGTATGGGACCTGTACAACAGTATCTTTGTATCAAATCCCATGTAAATTGAACAAAATACTGTGAAGTAATTGTCTAAAAACCCTATAATTATGCTTTTTGTGGCATCTTGACCCCCTATAATTACTAAAAATTGGCAAGTCCACCACTTTTGTTTGTCAATTTGTGGAACCTGTATAAAATTATTTGTACCAAATGTAAATTGGTCAAAATATGGCCAGGTAATTGACCAAAACCCCCCAAATTATGCTTTTTTTGTGAGCTCTACCCCCTCTCCCTCCCCAAAAAAAAAGAGATTCAAAATGGAGAAATCTAAATTTGTTTTATGTCAATTGTCAATGTCTTGGGTGCATGAAAATTTATATTTGTGCCAATTTTCATCTTGATAGCTATAAATATGACCTTATAAGAGCCCAAAATATACATTATTGAGTTGTTTGGCCTTTAACCCCATAAAATCATTAAAAATGCCTAAATAAAAAAAATTAAATATCTATCTGGGCATATTGCAACAAGGTTCAAGTCAATCTACCGAGAAATGAAGGAATGGCAGTTGACTGAAAAGTGTTTGGAGAAGAAACAAACAAAAAAACAGGATGTCTGTCTGTGAAGATATAATTAGGTATAGAAATGAGCAATTTACTGTATTATCTAGTGTAAATACTGTTTGGATGTGGTAGTATATGTTACATGCATTCGGTAAAGACATGAATTTAGAGCAAACCATATGTAATATACATAAATCTAGACTATTTCAGTTAAAGTAATAAAAGGAATTTATTAAATATTTCCTTTTTCATTAAATGTAGTATTTTACTATATATTAAGGAAAGTACCCTTCCCATTCGTTTAGCTTGTTGCTTACATTTTGATAGATTATTGAGGGAGGATTACAAATAACAAATTAATCACAATGTACCTAAACCAATAACAGAATGAACTGTTTTACAATTCTATTGAAGGCTTGCTTTGCCACCTGTTAATACTAGGTAAACATAGAGAGAGAAAAAAGTTTTAAATATATTTACTTGTTTATCCATAAATAAAAAAAACATTTAGCTTGTTAAGTTCTTCTTATGAATTATATACTTTTATATTGCAAGTGAAGCAGATACTGCAATGTAGGTTGACTTGAATATTTACAGATAGTATCTATGGAGGCAAAGATAATATATAAGATTAAAATCCTTTATTCTTATTTTTTTTCAAAATATATAAACATTCTATTTATAAAGTGGTTTATTAGAAATTAATTTTATAGTAAAAGTTGCTTTAAAACATATTAAGAATATAGAAGGACCGTGTTATATTTAAAACAAAGGATATTTGTTTTATGGATAGACTTTCTTTGCTTAACAGTTCAAGATTAAAATTAACATCACAAAAAATGGTGAGTCCTGAGTGAGTTATTGGATGTCCAGTTTAATGTCTGTGATTCCAGATCACCAAAATGGATGGAGTCAAAAGGATGCTACCTGATCTTAGTGATACTCCCATGTGCTCTTGGATGTGAACAGTAAAATTTCGTTTAGTTTTCCCAATATAGGCAGCTTTGCAGCCACCAAATGTATATTTATATACAATCTAGGAGCGAAGAGAGATAGGAAGAAAATCCTTTGTTTTAAAGAGATGCTTTAATCTAAAACAGTTTGAAAATGATGTTCAGTTTGACCAGTGAGTAGAGCTTTCATATTAAAGACAAGCTGATGTACCAGTCCTTTGTCTGGGTTATGAAGTTAAAACAAAT
This sequence comes from Limulus polyphemus, assembly GCF_000517525.1. Classification (NCBI taxonomy): domain Eukaryota; kingdom Metazoa; phylum Arthropoda; class Merostomata; order Xiphosura; family Limulidae; genus Limulus; species Limulus polyphemus. The sequence goes on from NW_013665611.1 coordinate 2,044,884, forward strand.
GTGGGGGTAGATGTTATGATAGATAATACAAAAATCCTAACATTCACACAATTTACTTGTAACATAATATATTATTACAGTATTCATTATTACTTCACATAAGTGTTTTGTAGAAGGTTTATGTTAGATATGCACGACAGTTTCACTTAAATTTAATACAATAGTTATGATTTAGATAGTTAAAAAGTGCATTTGTTAAATTTATTATTTTTAGAAGCAATAACTGTTGATGTATAACTGTTGTAACTGTTTACAAATCATTTGTTATGTAGTTCAATTTTATGAATTGACATCACATTATGTAAACCTTTGGAATTTTTCTCGTTGCTCTAAGTGTGTACTGTTACATCATAATGTCTCATAGTTTGTAGAAAGTTCTAGGCCTCAGTCGAGCAATATATCTATATCAATAACCAAGTTAATGCAAGTAAGGAAGTTAGTGAAAGTGACACTAAAATAAAGTTGGTGAAAGATACATATTTAGAATGTATTTGTAAATTTCGGCATAAGGAGTGTATAGTGGCAACTTTTAAAGTGTTATAATCACAGATTAGGTTGAAATAACAGAATAGAGAATAATAATTCATCTTGTCAGTTGGATTCTAAAGTAACTAAACCAGCCTGTGTGGACATTTGACATACAAGAGAAGCTCTGCATACAACTGTGGTAATCCATGGGGTAATGTAAGTGAATTTATCACTGACTGTATTGCAATAACAGATCAGAGGAGAATAGTTTGTCTTGTCAAAGGGTTTTCTAAAGTAACTGAACCTGCCTGTGTGGACTTTGATGAAAAAAAGAGACAATTATTTAAAGCTGTGGATACAACTGTGATAATCAATAGTGAAACACATTTTTGTACATACATTTGACCTGTTTTGTGTGCTGTCCATTTATTGTTGAAATTTATCCCCAACAAGTCACAGACACCTACTGTAAAGAATTGCAGCCCTATAAAATCTGTGTGATACTCAAGATGACTTTGCATTAAAAAAGTAGCAGCCAAAGTATTGGCAGTAGGGTTGCTTTCTGTTACCCGCTTTCAACACCTCACTCTTAATGTCCTTGTATAGTGCTTCACGTGATTAATTAATTGATGGTCATCGGCTGCAGAAGTGTCTTATAGGTCGAAGCTGAAACATTACAGGTCAAAGTAGGAAGTGTATTAACTCAAGAAATGGTTCTTCATATCAGTCTTATGGTGGCTGTTGGAGTAGACACTTCAGCCAAGTTTATGTATTATTGCAATAGTGGCAGCCATTTCTTTTCATTGCATTCCTCCATAGAGAGTGCTAGCACCCCACCCACCCAAGATATATAAGATGTTTGTGTGACCTCCTCCACACTTGGTTTATATTGTGTTATAGAAAACTTAGTTGTTGTTTTTTGTGTAAGGATGTGGCACCATCTATGAATGTAGTTATGGTTAACTTACTTCATCGATAATAAATGCTCAATAATAGCAATAATGGAGATGGAGGAGATTATTTAGGGGAGTTTTAAATATTTTGTTCAGAAATATCCTGGTTAGGCTTTCAGTCATATTCTTAGAGTATCTATTATACAATAATATTTCATGAAGAAAAACAATCTCAAAGAGTTAAATAAGATAAAGGCTCGAGTTAGTAGACATGTTGCTAGGTTGATCTTATATCCTACAGGAATGAAACTACTTTTACTATAAAATGACTTTTAAATAAACTTTTTTATAAATAAGATGTTCATATAAAAAAAAGTAAAGGTTGTTTTGAGTTTTTATCCACAAATAGCTGTTGTCTTATTAATTATATTAAAAAAAGCATGAGATTCTAGAATTGAAAACTTCATAAATAATGCTAAAAAGGTTTAAAAGAACAGACCTTTGTTATTGTACACATCCAAATAATTTGGTGCTGAGAAAATGGTGATGAGAGAAGGGAAACCCGTTGTTTGACTCTTCCTGTACATACGATAGCTGAATAAACAGAGTTCTGAGTCAAAAGATATTTTAATCACATTAACCTTAACTTTAATGAAAATAAACACTGACCGTTTGACCCCACCTGTATATATGAAAATACGTTGTCTTTAAAGAATTGAGAAGTAAACTCACTGACATGGTTTTCTTAGTCAGTCATCCAACAAACACGTTACTGCTTTTGAATACTACATAACTACTGAAGTAAACTTTTTCTACTCAACCACTGAAAGAACAGATCAGTACTTTTAATTATTATACAATTAATGAGTTATTATAGAGCAGGAAAAACTCAGTCTCTTTTACTGTTCAAAAAGAAACTGAAAACAAGTTTTTATAAAACACTATTAACTAAATTACATAAAAATATAGTAGCTATTACATTCATTATAGTAGTCTATGAATAAAAAACAACAGCTCACTAAGTAGGAAATTCCTGAGGAAAAACAAACATTTCAAAAACAAGTTTAAGTGTAGAAGAACTAAATTGGGTTTCTACATATATGTACATATAAGAAAAGCGAAACTCTCAAATTAAAGATACAGGGACTGAAGATTTTCAACCATAAACACATATATGCTGAGATTCTCAAATCACAAAATAGAGATTCTGAAGATTCAAAGTCAATAATAATTAATAATTAAATATTTTACTCAAAGTAAAGAAGCTGCAAATTCAAGTCATGGAAAACAACAGGTTAGGTAAATATATAAAACTACAGAGAATATGAGTGAGAGATTGGACATTCCAAAATAACAAGGGCAGCTGAAGATTTAATAACACAAAGATAGAGAATGAATATCTTGTATAACAGAAAATCCAAAAATCACATACAAAAACTCATTCAGTTGAACACAAAAATAGAGCAAGGATGAAAAGTGCAAATCACAGACAGAAAAAAAAAATCTTCAAATTCCAAGCAAAAAGTAAAAAAAAATGCTAAACATTCCAAATCACACAAAGAGGCTGACAAATTTAAATTACATTAATGGATATGCTGAAGATTCCAACCCAAGAAAACAGGGGAGGGTCTGAAAATTACAAACCACAAAAACTGTAAACCTGAAGACTACACACAAGTTTATTTTCACTTATTTCAGTAAGATGTGTTTTTACATTTTTACAAAGTACCTTATCATATACAAATATTCGTGTACAAACTTTAAATTGGGCTCTTTTCAATGTTCCTATTAAACAGTGGGAAACTTGAGACATAGTGTACTATTTTTCTAGTTTTTTCATTACCGTAAGTACATACATGCCCTCCTTTACAGCAGTGCAATATGAATTGGGGTTTTTGTACCACCATAACGACAGGGTATACCCCTTCAAACTTCCGAACATTCCCACTTTCATATAAGTAATGTTTCAAAACATTTGATGTGAATTTGAACAATCATACTTTCATAAAATTCTTATGAGGGCAAACTATTTTAATATCAATAGTTTAAGGTAACAAGTTCCATTAACTGCATCTCTTATCTAGTCTTAACCTTTATCTTGTAATAAAATAGTAATACTTAGAATGGACAGAAATCTCCTTCAAAGGTGGATATGGTTTAATATGGGTTTTCTCACTACAAACAAACACTCCAGACAGTGAGTGTCTGTAACAAATGTCATCACTACAAACACACAATCTATACAATGAGTGTACGTAACAAGCTTCCCCACTAGCATGTTTGTTTTTTAAGCTTCTTTATTACAAACACATAATCTATACACTGGGTGTATGTAACAAGCTTTCCCAGTAGCATGTTTGTTTTATAAGCTTCTTTACTACAAACACATAATCTATACAGAGAGTGTATGTAACAAGCTTCCCCACTAGCATGCTTGTTTTATAAGCTTCTTTACTACAAACACATAATCTATACAGTGAGTGTATGTAACAAGCTTCCCCACTAGCATGTTTGTTTTTTAAGCTTCTTTACTACAAACACATAATCTATACACTGGGTGTATGTAACAAGCTTCCCCACTAGCATGTTTGTTTTATTTACAAACACACAATCCATACAGTGAGTTTATAGCTACTTGACAAATGAAACCAATTTTATTTCTACTATACAGAAACAGAAGAATCTTAATTAAGTCACAGGACAAAAAAAAAAGAAATACTATTTTTTATTTTGATAAAATTTTAAAGCCAACAAAACCACAGTTATTCATAAGCTGTACTCACCCTGCATCTTGAGCTTCATGTGCTCTAATTATTGAGAGTAAGTTATTGTGTTGAAGAAATTCACAACATGCTGCATAGCTGAAATACATAACAATAAAAACTATATTGAATTTGCACTTTTTCATTTGGTTCTTGATTACTCCAGTGATATATATATTAACATAAAATTATTCAAGCAACTTTTTAAACTTAGTGGATTCATAAGTAAAATTACCTTTGAATGAAGCAAACAATATTTTCAAACACTAACTTTTTGATCCATCACATATGTATGCACACAAATTTTACACATATACAGATTCTAGCTTCTAATATTCAAATATTTAAATGGTCAAGAACTTTAAAAGGGAGAATCCAGAATTTCCTGAAAATAAAGGTTGGGTCCCTTGTATGCTGTCCATATGTTAGTAAGATTTACAGGATGTTACATTTTAAGCTATGATTTTAGTCTATGATAACAACAGGAAACATACTAAAGCAAAATACAGTTGTTCAGTTTGGGTACTAAATATCACACCATGACCAGTTTAGAACTACAGTCTAACAAACTCGGTTGATGGTGTACAATGTTACCAAATGGGTTTTTATAAGAACAGAAGTGAGGAAAATAGCTTAGTAAAAATTTTATTTATTCACATTGCTTTGTGGTTTTTCAAGCAGTTATCCAGTTTGGACAAATATGGAAGTCCAAGTGCTAATTCTAGTTGTAAAACTAAACAGTCTTAAACACTTTTAGAAAGAGTATAAAGTGTGTGGATCAATAAAACCTACAACAACCGAACAGAAATAATCAACTATATATATATTAGTCTGTGACCCTCACAGAATTCACACACAAATTTAACAGAAATCACTCAATCATAAATGAATCTGTATCTGATGATTCCTTTAATGGCCAAATAATGGTCATGAATAAATGATGTATTTGTGAAACATACAATTGTCTTGTTTTTCCTCAATTCTGTAATTATGTAGTTTCACCAAGTAAAAAACTAACAACTAATTCCTCTAGCAGCAGTGAGAGGGGTGTAAACAGACAGAATCTGTTTTCTCTTGGTTCATATACAAAAACTAATTTATACACAATCCTTTAAAATATTTTTATAATTAGTACTGATATTTTTCTTCTCTACATGTACTGTCTCCTTTAAAAAAAGAAGACAATATTGCATGTTTGTATAAAGTACAGTGACTTACAAATAACAGTACTTTACTATTACCAATTATGTATACACATATTACAAAGAAATGTTGCATTTCTCTTTCAGTACAAAAATGCAAGGCAAAGTATATACAGGTGCTTATATTTCAGCAAATTATTATAATTCCAAATTATATATAGTATGTAAAAATGCAAGGTCACCACACAAACATTTTCCTTCTTCCTTGCATATTATCTGATAAAAATTATGAAACAATTGATTTATCAAAAACAATGTAAAAAAAAGGTTAATAGAACAATTTTAGTAACAACTGATTTATTCATCTTGCTGAGAAGAGCTGCCTAAGTCCTAACCAATTACGCTGCTCCCTCTATCATATCTGTTTGTATGTCAGCAAATGAAGTACTGGAAAGAGGCCATAGCATTACGGAATTAGTACACAATTAATTGGCATGAGGTGACTGCCCCTACAAAGAAACCTCTCTTTAATTACTTATTTTTTTCTTTCCTTACTGCAATAATACATTAATAACTCAAACTACAGCTACTGGTTTATTCTCAAAGGGCATTGAAGCTTGTAATTCACCAGTTGAAGCCCCTAATGCCTCAATCTGCAGTTCATGTTTTGCATGGAATCAGTCAACAATTCAGGCATTTCCACCAAAGTGTGATTTGTAGAAAAACAATTTAACATATTTTAGTGAGAAACAGAAAGTGAATACAGAAAAAAAGTGTGATTCTTACTAAAAGATGAGCTCTTAAACATGATGAAAAATCACTTGTGACACAAATAAAAAATAAAATGCAGTTGAATCATGACTTATAAAGTCACTAGATGGAAACGTAAGTCTACCATTAACCCGAGGCAATATTCAATTAACTTTGTTAATTTCAAATGATACTTATTCATACACACATGCATGTGTGTGTGTGTATTAAATTATGTTCAATTACTGGTCATAGGAAAGTCATTGTTTATTTTATATCTTTAAAAATTATGCATATTTATGCAGGTTTTACCATATTTTAATTTCTAATGTAAAATTATAAAGAAAGTAAAAATGAATTGAAATGTTTTGTACCTCTCACAAAGAGTTTCTAATCAGTTCAAATGTTCAATTATTTTTATTGAAGCACTTTGCAAACTTAATGAACATTGTTCAAACTACATTTAGATAGGAAGTGTAAAAATTATTATGAATTCAACTTTAATTTTAAGATTGTGACAAACATGATGGAATGCCCGGCATGGCCAGGTGGTTAGGGCACTCGACTCGCAATTTGAGAGTCACGGGTTCGAATCCCTGTCCCACTAAACATGCTCGCCCTTTCAGCCATGGGGGCATTATAATGTGATGGTCAATCCCACTATTCATTGGTAAAAGAGTAGCCCAAGAGTTGGTGGTGGGTTGTGATGACTAGCTGCCTTCCCTCTAGTCTTACACTGCTAAATTAGCAATGGCTAGCGCAGATTGTCCTCGTGTTGCTTTGCGTGCAATTCAAAACAAACAAACAAACATGATGGATATTCAGTAAACTAAAGGAAAGACAGCTAATCAACAGCAATAACACCAACTGCAGGGTTACTTTTGACTTACCAAGTAGTGGGATTTGTCATTTACTCTTATAATGCGCCCATGGCACTAAAGCTCATTTTTATGCAAATGGACCGGGATTAAAAACCTTCACACTAACTGCCAAGGCCATGCCCGTCCCACTACTAAAGTCTTTTATAAAATACAATAGAATTCATTAAAGTGAAACTTCTAAATATATAATTACTTGTAGAATCAATCTCCAAAACACTAAATGAATACAAAATTAAATTATATTGTTACTTCTTCATCACAAGTCACACTAGATTGAATCATCTGAGATGTTATGCTTTTTTGAAAAATAAAAGTGTACAGCCCTTCCCTTATTGCACAACTCATAGGTATATGAACCACAAAGATTTTGAAATGCTCTGTCAGTAATGACATTACACTTATAACAGCATCCACATAAAATTCTGAAACTTAATTCAATAAACAAATTTCCAATAAAGTAGTAAATAAAAACAGAGCTAACTGGTTTCACTGTTGGAATACCAATCACAATCTGTCAAAAAGGAAAAATCAATATAAATTATTTTACAAAAAAGGCTTAAGGTAATATTATTTTGTGACATTCTTCTAGGTAGGAACAGTTTAAAGAAGTATCAACTGAGCTGGGCTAGATTGAAGTAAAAAATGTTGGTTAAGCCTTTTTCAAGAGAGTAAAACTAGTTCATGTGATTGTCTTATGTATTAAAAATATTTATTGCACAAACATGATTCACATTATTTAGTCCTTTTTTATTAGTTAACAGACATTATATTGAACAATTATTACTTTTTATTATGATGACACACGCACACTTTCAGAAGAACAATAATAATATCCATTACTGTACTTTCAAGAACTCTGTTTTTCACAAAAAAAAGTTATTTCAAAGTAATAAGATCCTTCAGTATATTTTATGTCTGAATTTTTAAGCATGACAGAGTTGTCATTATTTCTTATTGGTGTGGTTTTATACATCAATATTTCCACAAACTGCCCTTATGAAAACTGGAAGCTTAGAAAAATGTTACTCATAGTATATTTGCACTCACCTATAGAAATATGAGCAACCCCTGACACTGTTATGACTGAAGTGTTCTGCATTTTTTTCGTTTCCAAAGTCTTCAAGAGGATCTGACCACAGAAGGTCACACATTGGACCAAAAGCTGGAGGTTCTTTGAATCGGTCCAGCTTTAAATAGTAAGAAAAACAAAAGTCTTCATTTGACAATGCTTATGAATTTAACAAACAATGTAATGTGTGCTTTAAATTCAAGTATTTCATATGAAATGATAAATAGTTATGATATTCTCAACTGCACTTCACCAAATGTTCATTGTTCTTGGGATGAACTGCTCACTGAGGAGCACACTGTTTTAATCATGCTGTTTATAGGAATGTAAGCACGTGCAACACCTCTACTTACAAAATGTTTAACATAAATGACGCCAGAATTTGTAACTTGAGCACAAAATTTGAATACTTCGGACATCATCCATGGATAATCAATCAACTATATCTGTTACGTTTTACTGACTTAGAAAAACCCTAATCTTGTTAGTAACTACTTTTCCAAGTATTTAAATCAGAATTACAATAAAAAATTGCGAGATCACACATCTCCCCCCAAAAAAGCATATACCATATAATTTGTAAAGAAATGATTTATGATGGAATCTAAAATATACAATTATTTGGATCATTGTCATGAATCAACCATCGTGTGTACGCTGGATGTTTCTTATATCTCTCTCTCTATTATAACTCTTTAGAAAAGCAAGAAACGGCAGCTGAATGTAAAAAACGATATGAGCTGGAGCGTGTATATCATACAAGTGAAACGTGAAACTAAGAGGTCCACAAGAGAGAGAAAACACGAAGTGTTATCTTTCTTATTTTCTAATATAAGTAAAGAAACATTCTCACAATTAGTGATACAAAACTTTTCTGTTATACAACTCAAACGTGACTGCCTTCAATCTATAAAAACTTGGGTTAATAAGAAAGAACAGTCGAAACTAAAGTTACACATTTACACTCACTCCTCTATAATAATCAACGTATACTTGCTCATGATTAAACAATAAAAGCGAATACGACTTTTAACTGTAGCAACTCCCTCCAAATTCGTGAAACTAGTAGTGTATATATAATATATATTATATAAAAACATCGTGAAAAAAATAACTACTCTATTTATTGTGCGAGAAATTGTATAATTTCACTGAACAAACTGTTATAGTTTATGTTCTATAGTCCTTATAGCAAATAAATAAATATCACTGTAATACACTGATGACTTGTACATCTTTCTTATATAGTTATATATATATATACACAGACACACGGAGACAAACACGCTCATAGTGAACACTTCCTCAAAATATATTAGGTAAAACAACGTTAAACAGAAACTCCATTAAAACCAATGTTAATTTGGATATTCAAATAGGCCATAGCATTTATTTAGTAGTAAAAAATCTTTCATGTTAGATTAAATTTGATAATTTTAGGTAATTCAAGTTTTCATTAAAAGCTCTTGGCAATGGAATGAGAAAGAGATAGTGGGGTTAGAAATAAAGCCTCCCCCCCACCCCACATTTCCGAAATGTTTTCCCTGTAGTGCTATGGAAAAGACAACGGTGCTGCTGAACTTTTTATTTTATATATTATTTGTTTGTTTTGAATTTTCGCGCAAAGCTACACGAG
>NW_013665611.1:2055238-2057588 GCF_000517525.1 Limulus polyphemus
GAGCATGTTTGGTGTGACGGGGATTCGAACCCGCGACCCGCAGATTGCGAGTCGAGCGCCCTAATCACCTGGCCATGCCGGGCTTTTTATATATTATATATAAATATACATAACCACAAGGGAGAGAAAACATTCATCTGTTCTCCACTGGCTAGCAAAAACAAAAACAACTGTCAAATGAAGTTATATATTACGATAATTTAAGGTGGTGAAAGTGAGTCGAACTGAACGCTGTTGTCGGGCGCACTCTGCAATCTTCGATCAATATTACGGTCGCTCTGCAATACTTACTGAATACACCTTACTTCCGGTTTATTTTGTGAGACGGCCAAATGTGCAAAATAAATATTCATCGAGCATGAATGCGTGTTAACCATGACGAAAATATTAATAAACAAATAAATAATCCACAGTGACAGGGTCAGAAAAGGTCAAACCGTATTCACAGCTACACGTAAGAACCCGTGCATGTTGCTTTATCAAATATTCATAACCAGTCGTTAAATAAACGCAGCTAGGATGATTAATACATCAATTACATGTTGGCTACGATACATAAACCCATGCAAAACGAAACGCCTCGAACACACTTCCTATCTATTCATCAATTGTTAAGAAAACGCCATCTATCAAATACTATACGTTAAGTCTTCCCGGGTTTTGCGTTACATCATTACCACAAGTATATTTTTGCAACTTAACAAAAGTGAAACCGTAATACAGCTGTTCATCATCGTGGTAAAGTACAAGAAAATGTTTGTTTCCTATAAGAACTGTAAACCTTATAATTTGTGGAACTGTATCTTTTGTTTTCTCGCAGAATTTGAAATATCTTGTAATTTATTAAAGAATGTAAGCAAATCTAATAATCCGAGCTTGGATTTACATAAAAGCTATACTACATCTTGAGCTCTCAAACTATAAAATAATTAGAATATTAATTTTTGTGTTTAAAACACTCGAATCATAACTTATTCTTCGTGTAACGTATGCATCATGGGCAAAACTGGGGCTTATACCTAACACAAACATTTCATTGTTTTCTGGATCTCTAGTTTTATTAACAGTTAAACCTCACGATCAATAAAAAAAACTTTAGACTAAAAAAACTGAGAAAGTCAACTTGAAATGTTACGATACACTCTTCTTGACTGTAGTTTATATCATTGTAGTTGGGCTATTACGATCCACTATCTTATTATAGCCTAATTAGTTTAATTGAACTGTAGTGATACACTGATCATGTATGTGCCTTATAGGTGTTGTGAAACGTTATGGTATATTCTCATCTAATCAAAAACACCTTAGGTGTGAATAAAAAGGTGCGGCCAAAAAAAGGATTGAGTGTGCGACTTAAAGGAATGAAATGAAAACTGGCGGCCAAACTGGTAACTAAACTTATAGCATTGATAAAAATTTTACAGTAAATATTTATTCATTAATTAGCCAGGCCGCGTTTTTTGTCCAAGTTGGGGCATGATGATTAGGAGAATTTCATAAAAGTTAGCATAAAATTTAAAAGTTGGCACTGAATAATGAATAACAACCATCCATGCGTATGATTCTTTTGAAAACATGAGCTAGAAACTGATAATCTAGTTTGCTTGGGCTAACAAATACTTATCTTTCTGCAAGTCCTTTCGCCCTATAGTTCTGCTGCCCTAAATCAGTGGTCTTTAATCCGAATGACGAAAAACTGTCCAATTTTACTCTTAGGTGAAGCTGTTGTAAATATTTCAGACCGATAGCTAGCGTAACTTTTTGCGTAGGCATGCGCAAAAAACTTTGGTCAAATTTGAGCGGTTTTTGTTGAATAACTTTTTTACATGTGGCATATATTTAAACCAAATTTGACACGTAATTGTAGGCTGTAAAGATTTATCAGTGTACCAGACTTGAAACAAAATCCTTAAAAGTTAAGTATGTTTTTCTATTAAATAAAGTTTCCGTACTTTCGATGCGAAGAAAGAAAAAAATTCAATCAAAATTGGAGATTTTATATCTCGTGTATTGCTTAATGAATTGCATTGAAATTTGGTATATGATGTAACGTTCCAGTAGTACACACCCACTGAAAATATGTGGTGGTTTGGATTACCACAGTCCGAGCTACAGAGAGTGGAAAACCGCTAAACTATCACTCCTGTAAATAACACACAGTGTGTCCTGCAGGTTGTTTTAGCCGCACGACACTCTACCGTGTGTCTTGATTACAGTCCTTGTCAATGCAGTAGAAACTTGATGGCATATTCTTATTACAGTCCTATTCGGCGCAGTATAAATATTATAGTAACTTCTTATTACAGTCCTATTCAGCGCAGTATAAATATTATAGTAAATTCTTATTATA
>NW_013665611.1:2057634-2065517 GCF_000517525.1 Limulus polyphemus
AGTGTAATAGAAACATTATACTGGTATATTATTAATATTACAGTCCTCGTCAGTGTAATAGAAACATTATACTGGTATATTATTAATATTACAGTCCTCGTCAGTGTAATAGAAACATTATACTGGTATATTATTAATATTACAGTCCTCGTCAGTGTGGATGAAACATTATGATATACTCTTCTTATTACGGACTTTGTTACTGTAACTGGAATGTTTTCGTGCATTCTTCCTACCGAGGACAACCAATCACAAACGAAGGGTGTTGGGCATGTTACAATACTAGTTCATATTATCGGAGATCCGTGCGTGCTGAAAATATTTGCAGGAAATGTGATAAAAAAAAAAGGACACTGAACATACTTTATGAATATACTGAGAATGAGAGTAAAAAGGTAAAAGATTCCAATACTATACACTTTGGCATGTTCCCATACATATAAAAATGCGTGTTCGATGTATATCATCCAGGCCGGTTCGGTTCCGATAGAGGTTGTTGGTGTATCCTCACAAAATTAGTTGTTTTTAGAAGAGCGTAATGTCTGTGATAAGAGAGCTAAATGAGTGATAAGCAGGAGTCTAATTTCGATCTTCATTTTCTGATGTAAACATACACACGTGGATATATCAATCTGTGTATGACCGTAGGTAAAAATCTTAAGCCAATACCATAAAACAAAATATGCACGCCTGGAAACCCTCGTAAAACAGCGAGCAACCGTAATTTCTCCCAGTGGTCTTGCACGCGTTACTGATAGCTTTTCTTATTTGTTTCATGACTACCATTAAAGTTCTCGGTCACGTGACCAACGTTCTGATATCTATTCCAAACAGCATCTGGAATAAATAGAAGAAAACTTACATAGTTAAGATCCTTTGTGAAGCAAGTTTCAGGAGAAGTTGAGAAAGAAGTAAATTTCATGTGCTAATGTTTAATGAAGGCATATAACAGTCCTTTTTATGATTTCAAACGTACTGGCGTGCTGATATTCGACTGTCATTTTTAGCTTGTGCACTTTCTAAAGTAACTGTGAAAAGTAAAACACTGTTTAAATATTAATTTTTTTTCCAAGCAAACCTGTTTTAAAGTTAGATACTGAGTGGGTTTTCTTGAGTTAACAAAATTTGTATTTCAGTCTTCGTTTTCTGCTGCTTTTTTTTTTTCGTTTCACGATATTTTTTTTTGCCGAGCTTATGCGCCGAGATACTCTAATTAAAGTACTCGAGTTTCTTTTTCTAAACGAAATACGGACTATTACCCATCCAACACCGTTTAAAACAAGTTATCAACGTATTTCCAAGTGTGTGTTTCTCAAATATACCCTAAACACTTCCAAGAGATTGCTCTTGCATGTTCTTCTCAAATATACCCTAAACACTTCCAAGAGATTGCTCTTGCATATTCTTCTCAAATATACCCTAAACACTTCCAAGAGATTGCTCTTGCATGTTCTTCTCAAATATACCCTAAACACTTCCAAGAGATTGCTCTTGCTTGTTCTTCTCAAATATACCCTAAACACTTCCAAGAGATTGATCTTGCTTGTTCTTCTCAAATATACTCTAAACACTTCCAAGAGATTGCTCTTGCATGTTCTTCTCAAATATACTCTAAACACTTCCAAGAGACTGTTCTTGCATATTCTTCTCAAATATACTCTAAACACTTCCAAGAGATTAACTCTTGCGTGTTCTTCTCAAGGTGTTACGATACTAAACTTACATATTTTCACCCGTGACGAAGAACATTGTATTTATGATGAAGCTACATGGTACGGTCTCTAATTTTAAACTACTGACAAGAAGTGCTTAGCTCTTCCAAGCACCACTGGTGAGCCGTGAATTCGGTGAAATTAGTCTGTTTCAGAGACAGTAGTGAATAATAAAATAAATAGATTAGAACCCTGCTTCATTTTCTTTTCACCGAAATTCGTGTTTTCTGAAGAAAAGAAATTAACAAATAAATGAATAAACAGTCAGTTTGCTGAATAACCTGGATTTAGTTTCATATGTTTACACGTTCTAGACATATGATTATGTTCCGCCTTGTGACAATTGTGGGCCTGTTGTGGCTGATACTGCATGCGCTAGTTCGATGATTAGCCAGTGCTGTTCTTCATTTCCCACAGTAATGTGTTGTCTGTCTGTCTGTCAGTAGACACTAAAATTACATCATATAAGGGACGCTTAATGTTGCAATTTGTAATGTTGTGACACCATTAAAAACGAGCGCATGCCATGAATCACGAGAAGAATTATGCAGTCTGTAGGCTACAACACAACATGACATATGAACTTGAAAAGCAAAAAATGAAAATACTTGTTACTCTTAATTTTGGTTTCGAGGAACCTGCGGAAGTACATCTAGTTTAGCTAGATGTGTACACAAGGTGCATGGTCTGTGGGTTTGCTGAATAACATTCACCAAGTTGATTAGAGTAGACAATGATAAAACATTTAGTGCTTTGCATTCAGTTCGACATGTAGAAAACCGACTCGCGAAACAGGACAGAATCATGACTGAATTAATACTGCCTTCATTAAAATAATTAGATAAAAGATTATTTATCAAGAGCACTATAATAAGAAGGCTGAGGGACCGGGCCTTATCTAGTAGTTATCAAGCCAATATTGTGAATCCGAAAGTTTAAGGTTCGTGGCCCGTTGCCGCAAAAACGCGATCTGCACTCTGAGGTCATGTTGTTTGCTATAAGAATGATCAAATCTCACTATTCGGTAAAACAATAGTAACCCAAGTTTACGCTGAGTGTTGTTGACTAGCTACCTTCCCTTTAATCTATTGGGGAAAGTAGCCCTTCATGTAGCTTTGCGCGAAAATTCTAAAACAAATACGCAGGACATATTTCGAATTTCGGGACATGATATTAATTATAAGCAATTAATATTCAAAAGATTTGAGAGCTAGTGATTTGCTTGTTTGTTTTTCTGACAAAACCACATTAGGCTATCTGTTGTGTCGTGGAATCGAGCTCCGAATTTTACCGTTGCAAATCCGTAATCTTACCGCTGTCCCTTCTGGGGACACGGCTATTGCTCCCACGTTACGTTACCAATATCAGACAAGCGGTAGCACTGCCTATGTAGGGATGGCTCGGATTGTTCATCGAAATGATATTTTAAATATCTCCTCAATAGGTCATCAGAACCTAAGAATACTATACAGTGTTTCCTTTTATAACAATATCTAAATAATAACTGTGTCACAAGATCTTGGAATGTCTGTAAATGTCAGAGCAAAGTATGAATTTCTTGTTCTTCTTTCTCCTGCTTCTTTTTTATCACACAATAACTCAAAAACCAAAACAATGGTGTCAACCAATTTCATGAAGTGATATTATTTCAAACGGAGTATCCGCTTTTATAAGTATTATTAATTAGTGCTAATTAAATAATAATAAGAATTCTAATGTAAACAATGTTATCATTACCCCTTGAAGTTAGCTTTCTTACAGACATTTGATGTTCCTTTAAAAAGCTTAAGTACAGGGTGAAACAGAAATTACCAGTCAATAATTGATAAACAATAAATATTACAACTGGAACCTCATTGTATTTAGAACGTATTTATAAATACAATCTTCCCACGTCTACTGAAACACTGCATTAAAAAGCTAGCATACACATACAAGTAAAGACATTTTTTTTCAAAAAAGGCAGTTGATGTAGGGATGGTTCTTGCATCAATCATCCCTACATAATAACACAGGCACATAGTGTAGTAGAATGTTAACAGATAAAAACTAGCTGCCTGGTGACTAGATTATAGACAATATATTTTGCACTGTAATAAACCTGATAGGGTATAAAAATGATATCGTGTTTGTCCCGGAAAGTTATGCAAAACTACACAAGGGCTAGTCAAAAGCATCCACTGAAAACTCTTGAGTAATACTTCAGATCGAATCCACTGAGTCTCAACAGTCATTCTTATAACGCACCTTCGGTCCCAAAGTGCAGAGCGTGTTTTGGCGGCAACGGGACATGAGTCATGGACCCTAAGATTCACAGTGTGGTACGCTAATTACTAAAGGTGACGCATGGCCCACGACGCCGAAAAATAAGTGTGATTCGTAAACTACACGCGACGCAATAATACATGATTGTTTTTTCAAGAAGGAAATCATTATTGAAAGTTTCATAGGAATGAGGCCCGTCATGGCCAGGCGGTTATTTCGCTTTACTCGCAATCTGAGGGTCGCGGGTTCGATTCTCACCAAACATGCTCGCCCTTTCAGCCGTGGGGGCATTATAATGTTACAGTCAATCCCACTATTCGTTCGTAAAAGAGTAGCACAAGAATTGGCGGTGGGTGGTGACGACTAGCTAGCTGCCTTCCCTCTAGTCTTTCACTGGTAAATTAGGGACGGCTAGTGCAGATAGCTCTCGTGTAGCTTTGCACAAAATTCAAAACAAATCAGAATTGATGATCTGAAAATCGAACAATATTCATAATATGCTGTTCTTTAATATACTTACATATCTCTTCTTACAGTAATATAATTCTAAATTTATAAATATATACCGAGTTTTAATTAAACTTTGAAAACAGGCTCTGAATTTATGCAAAGCAACTTGGCTATTTACAAACCTTGCGTAACGACATTGGACGTTGCGCCTATATGTATATCACTTCATAATCACCACCGGATGGTTGTAATTCCACATGTCATACCGCCTTTGGTATGTATGTAACAAGTCCTTCTGACAATATGCAAAATTTGTGCTTATCCCCACACATTTTACATTGACCGTATTCGGAGCCAATCGATTGGAAGTCACATCAACAAAAAATGTTATTACGACAACAGCAATTTTGTATTTTATGTAGTCAGAACGTATAAGTAAAGGCTTAACAAACGCATTGAATGTCGGACTTAATCATCTACCCACTCTTTACCGTTCATTTATCTCTGTACACGTATCTTATGCTCTGAAAAGGCATGAATATGATTTTCTTCCCACCGTGTGGACGATATTTACTCTCAGGAGGGTTTCACTATTCGTTGTTCGTCACTCATGAATAGCTCATATGCGTTACTCGTTACATACTGGATCATGTATGTTTTTATGACTATACAAAATCCACACAAAACTTAACTTCATTAATACATTTTTCTTAAAAGATTGAGAAGCCGATTTAAGTGCATAACCGTTATCATATACCGCTAATGTTACTATACTCTTTAATACCAAAAAACTCCTGGCGCAGGCGTACGCTACATTTATTTCTAAAACAAACACAATCGGATTAACAAACCCGAGCTACTTCGACTATGTATCTGTTTGTAAACTATCTTACTACCACAGACTTCCTACTATCATTCGTAAACCAACAACCAGTTTGACACCAGTGTAATATTGATAATGACTGTGTATTCCTTGTCTAAGTACTGATGTTACATGACGTTACACATTAACAATATTAACGCCATATCCCATCGAGTAGACGTTTATTTGCATACGTACATAAACCTAACGAAACAATCAATTATCACATCGCAGCACGCGGTATCTGTA
Source organism: Limulus polyphemus (assembly GCF_000517525.1). Lineage (NCBI taxonomy): Eukaryota > Metazoa > Arthropoda > Merostomata > Xiphosura > Limulidae > Limulus > Limulus polyphemus. The sequence continues at coordinate 2,063,173 of NW_013665611.1, forward strand.
TATATTACACATCTAAGTGTAATACAATTCCCATAAACAGTCTAACGCTTGTTAATTAATTAACATTAATGAGATAACTTTTTTTTCGTCTCTAGGTGACACGGGAGGTTCGTTACTTCCCAAAATTACTAACATCTGAATAAAATACCGTCAAATATAGTTTTTGAATTCTGAATGTATTTCCTCGTTGTGGTGTAACATTTCTAACAAATGTTAAATGAAGAACATTATCATCAAAAAACTGATAAAAGATGTACGATGGGCCCGTATTGATCCTATCAGTGAAATCTGTTGTAATAATACAACTTTAAAAACTTACTTGTTAAATTTAGTATTATTCTCCTCCGTGTAGTTATAAAATTTGACACTAGGTTATCACCTCGGCTACAAAAAAAAAAAAAAAAGACTGAAAACGATCACTTGCTTTATTTGTACTGAAATAACAGATATAAAAAACCTTGCGCGCACTCCGTTGTCACAAGACTGCCTATCTTTTATTATTATTATTAGCACGTAGAAAAACAATACTGTACCAATGTAACAAGCAGTTAGCATGTAGCGTGTTTTGTTTCATATATCAGGAATTCAAATAATGTGGAGCACTGATGACCCTTATTTCGTGATTTACACCCGTGTTTCGCAATGAGATCCTCTTAGCTGCATTTCTTTAATGGACAAACCTTGTTCATACAAGGGTTAACTATTATTTTCTGTGGTGTTTATAGTACAGTAAAACCAGTTTATCTTTAATTAATGAGAAAAAGCCACTAATTCTTCATTTGTACAAAACAATTACAAAAAGTACAACTTTTATTCTTCAACCCAATATCTTCTGAAGAATCCACGTCATGTGTTTGTATGAGAATGTCTAAATTTCTAAAGTTAGTCTGTTAATTTAGTTTTCCATTCATTCATCGCTATTGAAGAGTAGAGATTTAATTTCATTCGATGTTTTAAAGTGAAATTTTATTTTTACCTTAATGGGTCAAAATCACAATGGCTGAATCGATCACCATATTTGTAGCTTTAGGCTTAACGATATATCTAAAACATAGCTAAGTTTAGACCAGTGATCGGCAACCTTTTCTGATCGCAGGCCAGTTATATATATATATATATTAAATTGAGCATTTTATTGAGTCAGTGTTAATCATATAACTCTTAATACGGTACATATATTTAAATATGTATGTTTATTTAAATACAACAAACAAAATTAATTATTTTCAAAAACAAACAAGATGATTTAGTCACCAAATACATTTAACAACAAAAAATTATTGATTTCGTAACACAATTTAATGACTTCCTTGGTACATTTTTACACGTTGTTCAGTCTCAGCCATGCAAGTAGCAATGGTTACGTCATTCAGTCTGGCACCCTGCAGCCGCGAGGGCTGTGAAAAAAGAAACGTCTGTTCTGTTGTCACAAATAACACACTACCGTCACTTATATATATAGCCTGAAACTCTTATTTACCTGTAAATATAAATAATCTGTCATATACTAACCTCAAAACCTATAAAAACACCAAATATATCACACAGACAACACTTTCCGCCAGGCAAGCAAGGAATCTCTCGACTAATGACAACACAGTACACCTGAAGAATTGCGGTTAAAAGGTTTATCACAGATAGTTCGATCAGCTTGAATATTTTTCCCTAAAATTGATCTTAAAATTTTCTGTAGCCGTGACTCTTTCCTTTAATATCTTTGTTCTTCTCACATAGCCGAGAAATTTAAAGTGCGCAATGATTGTGCCCTCATGGGTTGCAACGGTGAAGCCAACCTTTGGCGGGTCAGCTGTCATTGCCTCGGGTCATAGGTTGCCGACCACTGGTCTAGAGTATGACAAAACACTTAGTCCATTAGAACTACGTCATGCATCAACGTTCTTATTATTTATTATTTCTATATTATTATTTTAAATATTGTTCTTGAGGTTCTCTTGATAATTTCGTAATGGACACACACGATATCTCGATACAGCCCTTTTTCTGTTGCATGGGCATCGTGAACCATTTTTTTGCAGAAGAAGCAGTTGTGACGAATTTGTTATCATATATTTATCTTAATATCGAAGTTTGTTTCGATTAAATTTATATTCAGAAACATACGTAGCTTATACTGTTAAATATGTATTGCGAAACTACCGCCTATTCTTCAAAGTTGTAGAAGCTTCTCGAGTGTAAGAATCAAAAATATATATATGTGCGTAAACGCTTAAATGTAGCTTTGTATTGTTACGTAATCTGAACTTTCTAGAAAGCCTCCACACGCCTATAAATACAACCAATGCGACGCGCCAAAAAAAAAGAGTATCTATTATTAGTTCGCTATA
>NW_013665611.1:2066517-2069435 GCF_000517525.1 Limulus polyphemus
GGAAAATTTCAGATATTTGACCAGGAGAAGTTACAAAGTTCGAACACTACAAATAATTTAACTTCAGTGGATTCTCATCGGACATTAGTATTTTTACGAAAACATTACATAACGTCACGGTGGAAAACTCGGCTTGTCTGGCTGGTAAGTAATGAAGAACAAAGCTAGCTAACTCCCTGATAAGTGAATTATACCTACGCCAACTCGTAATCAACTCGCTCATCATGAACCCTCGATAAGATATCGAAGAAGTTCCAGACTAGAAAGAAGACTTTATATTGCTTGTAAGTTTGTGAAACTTTTGTTTATAAATCATTGTTTGTAATAACTATTTGTAATAACTGTTAATGTAAATTGTATTGTTGTGTGTATATGAAAACGTATTTGTGTTAAAAAAAGAAAACTGTGTGTATCAATGTTGTTGGCAAATATCATAAACTGACTATATATCGGCTTTTACTGAACTGCTAAATCGAAAGTACAATTTAACTACTAAATTTAAATTTATCAGTTAACTCAATTTCAAATTATTATAAATTCTAATACGTAACACAGTCTATAAACACACGTACACACCAAGGTTAATGTGTGACACACTGTGTCTTACAATTATTACCCCATTACATTTCTATGGAAGATCGTCACTACGTCGGTTTTTCAGGTAAACTATGATTTTGCCCCTGTTGATTTCATTAATAGACACACAGTTCTGAATATTAATGAAGCATCTTTGAAACTTTTCTACATTAGCTATATTTTAAGAAAAATACTTTTTGTATACTCAAATCTAATACGATACTGAGATCTTGTGTCACCGCCGAAAACACCACTAACAGCGAGGGTATATAAATGAAGAAACAATGTATTATAATGTTTATAAGAAGTTTATTTAATGAGATATATTCGTTACCTGGTTGGTTTGTATTTTTAAGTAGGTAGGTTGCTCTGTTCGGAAATTAATATTAACTACAAACCAAACAGCCAAATGTGAGATACTGCTTGTAAAATGTATTGAGAGTTAAAGACCAATGTTTCAGGTTCTGTGCTGCCTTAGGAACAACTTCCTCCATTAATGTTACAGGTTCTGTGCTACCTTAGGAACTACTTCCTCCATCAATGTTCCGAGTTCTGTGCTACCTTAGGAACTACTTCCTCCATCAATGTTCTATGTTATGTGCTACCTCAGGAACTACTTCCTCCATCAATGTTCCAAGTTCTGTACTACCTTAGGAACTACTTCCTCCATCAATGTTTCAGGTTCTGTGCTACCTCAGGAACTACTTCCTCCATCAATGTTCCAAGTTCTGTGCTACCTTTGGAACTACTTCCTCCATCGTAGATCGCGCTCATTCTGATGGGCATGTATTTCATGCACTGTTGCCTTAACACCGCAATTACCATTGTAACAAGCTTCAGCGAAGAATAACGAAGTGAATTTTAGACCACGCATTTACACAAACTTTCATATACTCTCCACCGTACGTGGACGTTGGTTTCCAAGACAACGTTTAAGAAAGTGAAATGGCACCAAAGTCCATTGAAGCTGCCTCAAGATACTTGACAGTACGTGACCATCTTCTTGTGAAAATCACTGTTAGTTTCGAGGTGTGGCTGGAAGCTTGTGAACATTCATCAACTTCAAATCTGTGTTTATTACCATGGATTTTTTTTTCGGTGGAAGGGTTTCCTGTGTTAAACATTAGCCTTTACTTCGCTGATACAAGTATTGCTCCGGAATGAATTGTAATTTAGGGGCCAAGTTTTGATCTAAACGCTTTGCAATGCGAGTTTATTAACTTCCATGTTGTGTCGCCTAGCTCTACGCAGTCAGTATAGGCCATGTCCAGCTACTTATAAATATACACCTATTTTTGTCACCACCCTCCCAAAAAAAAAGTTAAGTAAATAGTTTAACGAGCTTCGTAACATCATGGAAATCTTTCACAAGAAACATAAATAAAATAGTCTTTATCTCTTAAAAATAACGGAATTACTGTTCATATGATATATCATAAAAAAGCGCACAAAATGTCCCCATTACTGTGAATACAAATTAACAAACATGTCCTATTCAAAATTTAACTGTTAAGAATAAGGTGCATTATAGTTGTTTTTTAACATGACAAACTTATACAAACTCGACGTTTAAAAACAAATCTAGAATACAAGTTACCAACCCAATTTCGTAAGAATCTTTTTCCTCCCTTGTAATGAGGAAATGCTTCCGAAATATTTCTAGTTTCGTATATTGTTATTTTATATTTTTTCGTTTTTTACTCGATTCCTTAGCTATTTTTACCCCACTTTAATTGTATCCCATTTTCCTTCTTTTACTATAACTGTGTTACAAGTTTATTCTTGGTTTGGTTACATTAATTACTGATAGTTTCCAACCACACGGCTACGAACTGATAACAAAAACCAAATATTATGGAATCTTTGTATTTTTTTTTTTTTGGCTTCCTACTGACTTTGAAATTAATCTAAGTGTACTGGCCACTTACCTTTTTAATGTCTTCTAACGTGTGAATCTCGGGCGATAGGCCACCGTGAACACAAAGGAACTGTTGGTTCATGAGTGCCGCTAAAGGCAAACAGTCAAAAGCCGCCATACAAGCATCGTATACTCTTTCGGAGTATTTGATTTTGCCTGTGAAATAAATAACGTCTTCTTAATAACGAAGAATGAATGCAATAGAAACATTACTGCTATTAGCGATACTCTTTTGATAAGAAAAGTATCAACTCAGATAGACTAATTAGATGGAGTCAAATTCGATGACGAGGAACCCACTTTGAGACTAATAATGGTTGGAGATGGCTTGAATGGGTAATTGTTCTATACTGTATATATATATATCCGTGTCAGTGTAAATTACTTGTACCTGATGATGACAAAACCTTGTCGAAACGTTGTA
>NW_013665611.1:2070212-2079929 GCF_000517525.1 Limulus polyphemus
CGAAACGTTGTACATTTGCTGCTATGTTAAACTTATATTAAAGTTTTTCTTCATTACCCATTCAAGCCGTCTCCAACCATAATCAGATGGAAGTTGTCAAGTATTGATGAGATTTATATGTATGGACTGCTACATTACTTTGGTAAATACTGTAATAACCATTTTTATAACTTATTAACATGCAGAACGCCATATATATATATACTCAAATTATTTTGTTCGAGAGAAATTCCAGTCAAAGATAAAATCCAAATATTTTGTTCTACCAACTGTCAAAAATATACACGTAATGATTCTATATACACATATATAATGCCTTGTGCAACTACGTTGCCATGACGACTTTCAAAAGATTTTTACAACACGGTGCTATAGGACGAGTAGATATTACAACAGGTTACGACAACGACTTAAACATGCTCAAACAGCTGTAAATTTTATGATCTTCCTAGTTCCTAGCTTAATTGAGTCTTATTAGGTTATAGGACAATATTCTCTCTCTTGTCTGTCATAAACGTTTCGTTAAACTAATCTGATGATCTATAGTTGGATGATAAGAGTGTGAAATTTGTCAAACAATAATACGATTTTGGAGACAAATATTTAGAATATGTCATATATTTCCTCATAATTAATAAATTTTGTTACATACAAATTTTTCATAATTCGTGCTGTACCTATATAGATATATCTACCACCCCTAGGTCAACATTTTTATCAGTTGTTAATAGGTACCCCTAGGTCAACATTTTAATCATTTGTTAATAGGTCTCCTAAGTCAAAACTTTAATCATTTGTTAATAGATCATTAAGTTTATAAAACAAATAACTGACAACATATAAACATACTTCAGTAAGAAATGACAAACTTAATTACAGTTTAAAAAAAAACTACGAAATGCAATTAAAGTCGTAGTTCATCAACGATGACTAACACATTTTCCATGAGAAAAAAAAGTCTACAAACTTACATTCTGTTTTGAAAGTGAAATATTCTGTTAAATGCCTACACTCGTGGTTGCCTCGTAATAAAAATAATGTGTTGGTATATGATACTTTTAATGCCCACAAGTAGAGGACACACTGCAAAAAAAGAAAGAGAGAGAGAGAAATTAAAGACAACGAATAGATAAAAATTGCAAGTATATATCAATCAAAATCCAATCGTTTATTGCTAAATTGTTTTTAAGATCGCGGTTTCCGAAGGTTAAAATGCAAAAGATGAGTATAAAGTTTGATACCACAATTATAAGATTTGTCTTCAAAATATTTAGTTAACGAAGACGTTTCTTTAAAATAAAGTTTGGTTCATGAAATCTGGCAACAAAATCTTTATTGACAAAGCAGTGTCTTCAATATGTGTTTAATTAATGAAATTATGAACTTAAAAGGTTTATTTAATAAAGGGGTGATTTCTACTAAATCTGTATTTAATGAAATCCTATCTGCCAATCTGTTTTTGATTAAAACGATTCTGTCAATTTTTGGTCAATGAATTTGTAACTTCGAATACACTTAATTTATGAAAGTTCAAGTGTACGTTCTTTTACAAATATTGGTTATTTTAACCTAAGTTTTAGTATTATTATTTCATTAAAACACAATATCAGTCATGCGTTTTATATAAGTTTGCTTTGTTAGTCATTTTTTGTAGCTATAATTTTTTGTATCGAATTTTAATGTAATTCGTTAAAGTATTTTTACAGTAATATATTCAATAAAACTATTTTTGTCATGTCTTTGTTAAAACATTTTTTTGCGAGTAAATTTCAAATAATGATCATGTTTGACGTTTAAAAACAAATTTTTACAATAAATATTTCATCAAAATAATTTTTATTGTCAATAATCAAAGACTGATGAAATAAAATTTACATGTATGAACCCTTTAAAATTACATTTAGGCATAACTATCAATTCTTACAATCACGATTTCGTTAAACAATTCTTACGGTCGTATTTTTGGCAAAACGAAGTTCAAAACTATGAATTTTTAAAGATATATTTTTTAAAGAAATAATTTTACAAAAATTATTTTCACAACGATGCCTTTGTCAAAACAATTGTCAAAAGTATGACGTTGTTCAATAATTTAATATTTCTTCAGCTATTACTTAAAATAATTCATACACTCATAACTTTGCTAACATAAGCATTAGACTTCATCACAGCAGGTTTTAACATCCAGGTTCCGTCACGACTTCGTTAAAACTCCGACTGATGAGACATGCTAAACCGCAATAATACAATATAAATATATATAAGTCTGTATATCACTTACTGGTATGATCTTTTACCAGACACCTTAATGACCGAAAATAAGTAACAGTTTTACAAGACGGGAAACGTATCGAATTGAAACTAATTCTAAACATTATTTAAAAATAATATAAACATCAAACAAAAATTATTGCCTCAGAGTTAGTTGTGGATGTTGCAGTGTCTGGTAGTTTGATAAAGGGCCCCGATTTTTATACGGTAAAAAATAAATAAAATGGCAGCCAACAATTTGAAGCCAAACATCATAAAATTGCTAAGTTACTATGCAGAAAAAAATCAAAATAGCATTGATTATACCATCCTTACCCAAAGTAAACACAGCTTAAACAATAATTTTAAGAGCATATTAGATATTATTAATGTAATTGCACAATCAACAGCAATTTCACACTGATTTTATTGTTAAATAACTTTTGATAGTACTGATCAGGCTGGCTCGTCAATAGGCACCATTTGCCAATAAACAAAGTCATAAAGTCAAAAGTTATAAATTTGATAACACTGACGTAGACATGATTTTGCTAAGTCTAGAACTTCAGAATTTCATTGTGCAGTCAATCACTAACCATGCAGTCATACGTACATACATATATTATGCAAAATTGTCGCGGCTGCGTAATAACGTTAAACTGAGGCCATGTTTTATAAAACGTTCTGTTTCGTGTACAGCATGAACCGAAATTATTAGAGGAAAAATATAATGATTAGTTTAGAAATAGTTCTTCCCTCCAGTATGTATGCTAAGTAATTACACAACTGATGCACTAACTACGTTTAAATCTTACATTTCGTTTTATATATAAACATTCATGATTAAGATTTTATACAGTCATATAATGATGTATTATAAATTAAGTCACTTACTGTGTTAAACACAATATGATTTTCAACACGTTTCACCAGTTTTTCGTTAAAGTTCTTTCTTTATAGATAAGATCTTCATTCTCTAATATAATAATTACTCCAAGGCTACGTCTCCTTTTGAACAATGGTAAATGGACACTATGGTTCTCTTTCGTCATATATTTTCATATGACATGAACAAACGACCAAGTAGTTGCTGTAAAATGTCCAGCGAACTTGTTTTAGGATACAATGAGTTCAGGGAATGCCTAGTGTGAGATTCCGTAATCTCTGCTTTGCGGCATAAATTCTAATGCTAATTTGATACGTTTGGGGCATATTATCTCGCAATTTACACACACACAGAAACACATACATATGTTTAAGTTAATTAGCACTCGAGAGCTCGGAATTAACCATACACAAAGCACGTACATCTTGTTAAGCAGTGCTAAACATGTTATCATGAGGATTAAGTATCATGTAACCACTCAAGCGATAAAAGACGAACAAAGTGAAACTCTAGAATCTAGGCTCATCTAAAATCGTTTCTATCATTCACGTTTCACTCTAACTAGCCGGGACATGAAAAATAACACCCACACACACACATAATATGCGTGTAAATATATTTTACATGTTAAAAAACAAAACCAAAGTTAAATTTGGCCTTTCATATAAATTGGCTGAAACATTTTACTTTACACTTTTTTTTATCACAAATCTTCGCGCCTTTTTCACTTGATTATTTTGTAAGTAGCAAACAGTCGTGTACAGACAGGTCCCATGCGTATCTAGATGCCACATTAAGAAATAAAAAAAGGAAATAAACTGACTCACCTCTATGCTAAAATAACCCCTGTCTACATAATCTCCAAGAAAGAGATATTTAGTTGTAGCCGGTGGCCCACCTACTTCAAATAACTTCATTAGGTCGTAGAACTGTCCATGAATATCACCACATACTGCAATAAGAATATGAATATTATGTATTTAAAGAAAGAGAAATATGACACATTTTACCATCATGAAACAGAAAAAATACACAAAATACTAACATGTTTCGACAACATCGTTCGATATAAAAGACTTCCTTTAAGACCTTAAAAGTGCAATATTAAGTATACAAAGACTACTGAAGTAAAATATAAATCATACAACGGTAAAAACTTTAAAAATTAATACTAACCTAGATTTACAAAAATTACTAACTGATTCATTAGTAAAGGTTGAATATTTTTATACAGGTTGACTGGAACACATATTTTGTTCGTTGTTTTGTGGAATTTCGCGAAGAGCTACTCGAGGGCTACCTGTGCTAGCGGTGTTTAGTTTTGAACTTATATACAAGGGGGGAAGCATCCTGTCAACCCTACTCACCGCCAACTAGTGGGCTACTCTAATCGAATAGTCGAATTTGACTATAACTCCTTTAACGCACCCACTAAACAACTCGGATCCACATTCCGGCACGCTAACTACTGGGTTGCTCCCGACCCGAGCTGTTTTCTCATCGGGATTTGAATCAACTGAATCTAATGAAACGTCACATTACTGTAGTAACTTTCTATCTTAACAATTAATGCTCTATAATTACAGCCTTTAGCTTTAACGTTAAAGCTAAGAGTGTGCATGAAGAAATCGGGATGTAACAACTCCCAAAAAGATTATGATAATCGCAGATTACATGGGTGACCAGTTAAAAAAATACAAAAAAGAAAAAAAAGCTACATTTTGCCTTTTATGTTTACAGCACCATTTCAACCAAGTGACTGAATCGTAAATTCGAACTTGCAATTGTTGAAGACTTAATGATTTTTTATCCCATTCATCCGTCCTCAGACGAAGGAGAGGGAATTGCATCTACAGCCAGGCAGAGATGAAAATAACCATGGAAGAAAGCATAATAAAACATTTATCATCATAAATATAATTCAGAATAGGCAGACGCATGCACGAACATTTAAGCATTGATTACTCATATGTATATAAATGGAAATATACGTATTAATACTTTCAATTATCAAACAATTTAACAACAGTTAACACATTAAAAAAAAAAACAATTAGCGGGGTGCCCATTCCTCCAGCAGCCTACGAAGAGTCTCCCCCGAAATCATGACGAGTGTCTTTTACACTTCGGTAATGATTAGATCGTCTAATACCGTTTGCAGTAATCAAAGCACATCTAGGTATGGTACAGGCTATGATTGTAAACTAAAATATTTAGGTTCAAATTTATCTGTATAGTAATATTAGAGCTCTACAGTCGGTCTTTAAGAAAATATGGAAGGACTGCATTCCCTCTCCAAGAAGTACATTCCTCTGTACGGCCGCAGTATGACAAACATTAAAATAAAATTACCAATAATATATTTAGATTTTTATCTCCATATTTACCCCCTCCCCCAAATGTCTACGAGAAGTTTCTCCTCGTAAACCCCCTCTGTAGGCACTACTGATTAGTTATACGATACACATTTCAAAATTTACTGCTGTGTATTAAAATCACACGATTAAATAGCATATCTTCATTAATTATAATTTTTATGACTACACGTAATCTAGTCTTATTTCAACTACCATCTCAGAATTGCTTCTAACCATTGTTCGCTATATTTCTTTAAATACATACAGCACACTACCGCCTTCGAGGAAGAAGATTTTAAAAATGGCTATGATAGTATAGAATTTTACGAAGAATACCATAAAACAAATCTTTTACTATTGAAATTTAAAGCGTTTGAATTATGATTAATAATGATAACTATAACATAAACCTAGTTTTCAGGGTCTTGCAACAACGCTTTCATCGTAAATAAGTTGTAGCCTATTAACATTTTTCATTTCGGTAATACTGCATTTTAAAGAATTCCACATTAGCAAGATACCAAGGGCTTCGATCCACTAGAGACAAAAGAACCACGCAGTGGAGGATACCAGACATTCAAACAAGACTCCAAAGTTCCAATAACGAGATTACTTGCACGAATTCAGCGTCTGACTTATAATTATCATAATGATTGTGCAAATAATATAAAAGCGAATGCAATGGGTGTCTTAGCTTGGTTGGAGAATCCCAATGTAGCTACTTCTACAGTAATTTGGCTGATAAAATCAGCAACTCAAAACTCCGTTTCTCATAATTCACTCGTGTTGTGGTTGTTTTATAAGTTTGTATTTAGACGAATTGAGTAACTGACAAAACTACAACAACTATTTCTTAACTTTTTTTTTTTTTTTGCTGAGTTATAGCATTAACAATAACAAGAATAGGGTAAAAAAGAAAAACCGTTATCTATCACGAGACACTTCAATGGTCCATCTGATTACCTTTGTAGGAAAACTAATTCATGGAGGAAACATAAATGATGTTTCCAAAATGATCTTTGCCAACGTTTATCATGCTTCAACTAAAACAGCTGGTATCTTACTCACAAATAGCTCACGTGTATAACACGGCGCGTCCTATGGGAGGAGGCTAATGGCAGAAACACATGTGTTGTTTGTAAGAAGAAAAATGTGTTATTTTCAGTACTATCAAGATAGAAAACCTAGTGATCATCATAAATGCACTATATATATGACACAAGCCATAAGAAAGTGCACGTTCCATTTACAGGAACTTCTTTTTTAAACATTTTTGACCTGTCCAACTATTTGCGTTGGAATATGCTGTTACACATTACCTAATAATTGCTCAGGATTTATAGCGTGAACATAAAATGCCTGTCTTCTGTATATGGATGACAATGTTAACTTATTCAGGACACCTTTCGAAATTCGTCTTAGATGTGTTTATAGTTATTGCTCTTGGAGAAAGTTTTAATGATAGCATACACTTTAGGTATGTATTATATTCTGTATTTTGTGAAAGTGTTAATGGTAGCATACACTTTAGGCATGTATTATATTCTGTATTTTGTGAAAGTGTTAATGGTAGCATACACTTTAGGTATGTATTACATTCTGTATTTTGTGAAAGTGTTAATGGTAGCATACACTTTAGGCATGTGTTACATTCTGTATTTTGAGAAAGTTTTAATGGTAGCATACACTTTAGGCATGTGTTACATTCTATATTTTGAGAAAAGTTTTAACGGTAGCATACACTTTAGGTATGTATTACATTCTGTATTTTGTGAAAGTTTTAATGGTAGCATAAACTTTAGGCATGTGTAACATTCTGTATTTTGTGAAAGTTTTAATGGTAGCATACACTTTAGGCATGTGTTACATTCTATATTTTGAGAAAAGTTTTAATGGTAGCATACACTTTAGGCATGTGTTACATTCTATATTTTGAGAAAAGTTTTAATGGTAGCATACACTTTAGGCATGTGTTACATTCTGTATTTTGAGAAAAGTTTTAATGGTAGCATACACTTTAGGCATGTGTTACATTCTATATTTTGAGAAAAGTTTTAATGGTAGCATACACTTTAGGTATGTATTATGTTCTGTATTTTGTGAGTTTTAATGGCAGCATACACTTAGGCATGTGTTACATTCTGTATTTTGATAATGTTTTAATGGTAGCATACACTTTAGGCATGTGTTACATTCTGTATTTTGCTTGTTTGTTTTTTAATTTCGCGCAAAGCTACAAGAGAACTATCTGCGCTAGCCGTCCCTAATTTAGCAGTGAAAGACTAAAGGGAAGGCAGCTAGTTATCACCACCTACCGCCAACTCTTGGGCTACTTTTTTACCAACGAATAGTGGGATTGACCATCACATTATAACGCACCTACGACTGAAAGCGCGAGCACGTGAAACCGTACATGATTTTCCATTTGTTAATCATTTGATTGGAGTTTACTGAAGTATTTAGTCAAATTCGTCATTTATCATTTCCACATTGTTACGTTTCGAATTGCATACTGTGCGTTAAATTGTTTGATAAAGGTTTACACACTATATAGATGTGGGTCCTGTTAGACTTTTTAAAAATGTAACATCATTCGTGTGACAAATACAAATACAGCTTGTGAATCAAAAGACCACAGTATGTAAACAATTACGTTATTAAACGACAAACAAACCTAAAATCAAAAGACCACAGTATGTAAACAATTATTTTATTAAACGACAAATAAAGCTTGCGAATCAAAAGACCACAGTATGTAAGCAATTATCTTATTAAACGACAAATAAACCTAGCGAATCAAAAGACCATAGTGTATAAACAATTATTTTATTGAACAGCTCAGGCTCTATCAAAAGATAAAAATTTTGACGATAGTTGTTAGTTTGACAGCTCGATGTGACCTTTATAATTAGCCGATCATACATAATAAAATGTCAATCTTCGCCCTAAATGTTTTAGAAAATGGAAATACGAGAACGCCTCTGAACAGATGTTTCAATCTATTTTTCCGAACTCTGTCACACAAACATACGTGTGAACCAAACATGAAAACACACTTCCTGCTCAACGCTGGTGTAACGCAGGAAAAACAAAATGACAAAAATGTGGGAGATACGAAAAATCAATCGGTATGTTAAAGCTTCAAATACTATTCGTAATTATGTAATATTACGATATAGTTACGTCATCTAATCCACAGAAGTTTGTTTCTGTTACGAAAACAGTTATAGAGATAAGATAATAAAATACTTAGTTGTAATACAAAGCTTTCTATATCGGATCTCCTCTCTCTATTTATATGTATAATATAATACGTATCCATTTTAAAATACGAGGATCAACAGTTCATATACGTATACAAATGTTTGTGTTCTGTTACAACAGCTCATATAACTTCAAACAGTTTTTATCATTAGTCAACGCAATCTGAGGGTCGCGAGTTCGAATCCTCGTCCCACCAAACATGCTCGCCCTTCCAGCCGTGGGGGCGCAATAATGTGCGGTCAATCCTACTATTCTTTGGTAAAAGAGTAGCCCGAACGTTGGAGGTGGATGGTGATGACTAGCTGCCTTCCCGCTAGTCTTTCACTGCTAAATTAGGGACGGCTAGCGCAGATAGCTCTCGGGTAGCTTTGTGCGAAATTCAGAACCAACCAACAGCTATTAGTTAACAATATGCAGTTATGTCAAAACATTTCTTTACATCCAATCGAAAAATGTCTAGTATCTGTGCCTCGGCACGTTGTAGTAAAGCTAAAGATTTCAAATCCGTGCAACGCCACAAAATATTCTTCACACTTTAAGCTGTGGGTGAGTTATAAGTGACAGTCCCTGGGTGTGGATGGTTGGTGGTTGTGGGCTGCTGACGGACTGCGTTCCATCTAGTCAGTAGTCCAAAAGTAGGGACGGCGGTTTTGACACAAGTATAAAATACAAATATATATGTGTGCCTAATATTACCACTCGTTTGTAATTTTTACATTTAAATCGTTTATAAGAGAAATAACTAAAAAAGATTGCGTTTAATTTAAAGCTGCACAATAAGCTATCATCTGTGATGTGCCCGCAGCAGGGATCGAACTAAGGGCTTTATAGGTCCTAAATGTTACTACTGAGTAACTGTGGAACAAAAAAAAAGAGCAAAAAAAAATTTTTAATAGAAGTTTAATAGCTTTGGCATCATTAGTAAAGTGATATTGATACTATAAAAACAAACAAAAACTC
>NW_013665611.1:2080856-2087891 GCF_000517525.1 Limulus polyphemus
TGATTTTATACCGTTTACAAAGGATGGGGCGCACGTATTGAGTAATTTTATATTTGTGTGTGTTACAACAGCTAGTGTAAAATCTGACCAAAAAAGCTGGATAAAAATCCCTCATTTCTACGTAAAATGGATAGATGATTTTAGCAGTAATCTGTAGGAGTAATTACAGTTTGACCCTATCACTATCTTGTGCATCACACGTGATTCACGGGACATAAAACTAGATCGCCTGAGTATCATATGTGATACACAACTACATTTAGTTGCAGCTGATGCTCGTGAACGTGGCAATAGGAACTGGTTGTTTTGATTCAACGTATGAGATTAAAAGAGAGCTTCATATAAGCATCACATATGGCGCTCAAAGCGCATGTTAATGATGACACTCAAATAAGCGTATCCGTAAGTAACATTAACTGACCTAAAACAGGCAAAAGGTTAAATTTTTTTGTATGATTCATATGTTAGTTGGGACTTTGTAACCAACAAAGTCATTGACCAACCTATTTAGGTCTATAAATTGTTTAGAAAATTTGTTTAAAATGGCATTTAAAAACATATTTAATTAATCTGTCCTTCATACAAGTCATAAGCTACAGTGAAACACAAACACACCTATTTGTCTATGAACATATACACCACAACGAAAACTATTCTCGCTCGGAAAAAAAATAGGAAAAATATAAGATCTTAGTGGATAAGAAATGCTAAAACATACGCAAGTTATTTTTATATGCGGTATATATACATATATATTATTTAATAGAAAAAAAATAACCTATATAAAAACCTTGGGAGGTCCCTCCGTTCTCACACTAAATATCGATGATTTAGCGGCGTTTCACTATACTGCAGCCACATGATATGTAATAAAAGACTATAAAAAAATAAGCCACATCGGAAGAAACATAGGCTTTTCTATGTAAATGTACACGACAGAAAACTATACAAACTTATGAATGTAGAATTTTCAGTCTAACATTTTTAATGTTTAATATTATTATGATAGAGTTTTATTTGTTTGAATTTCGCGCAAAGCTACACGAGAGCTATCTGCGCTAGTCGTCCCTAATTTAGCAGTGTAAGATAGAGGAAAGGCAGCTAGTCATCCCCACCCACCGCCAACTCTTGAGCTACTCTTTTACCAACGAATAGTGGGATTGACCGTCACTTTATAACACCCCCACGACTGAAAGGGCGAGCATGTTTGGTGGGACGGGGATTCGAACACGCGATCCTCAGATTGCTAGTCGAGCGGCCTAACCACCTGGCCATGCCGGGCCCTTATAATAGAGCTTAATTAAATACAATTATAATTTCACTAATTTTAATGGTTTAACTTCAAACTTTTGTTCATTAGGTTTTATAGAAGATGCTGCAATTAATTTTAGTCTTTTACGAGATGCTTAGAGTTAATACATATCGTCCTCCCGTGGTTCACAGGTAAGTTTACAGATGCATAACGCTAAAATCCAAGGTTCGATTCCTCGCTGCGGACAGATTTTTAGCTCTACGCAGAAACAATCAATCAATACACACTCTAAGAAACAGCTGTTTCAACAGTACTAATGCATATTTTGATTAATTTTTGTTGTTTAACACCTATTAAAACGGTGTTCGGTAATAATGATACTGATTAAAATGGAGTCATTAATTAATAATGGAAAGTGGAGAAAAATTATTATGAAAAAGTCATAATCGTACAATATTTCTGTGTTTTTCCCTTTGTTGAGAAAAAACCGTGCCATTGTTTCCAATTTTGAATTATTACTATTGTCATTATCACAGGTACAATTTTTTATGGATTCGTATTTTTAAGTAGGGTTTGCTTGTTCGTCTCAAAGTCTCGCGCAGAGCCACATATGGGCTAGCTGAGCATGTCCCTAAGTATACATAAGAGTAACAGCACCCACCAGTATCGCTTATACTATCGTATAGTAAAATAGTGAGATTTGACAGTCACTCTTACAACGCAACCCTGGCTTTAAAGTGCAAAACACAATTTGCGGCAACAGGTCGCGAACCAGGAGTCCTCGGATTCATAATCCAGGTACATTAACTACTAGGCTACGCCCAGCCTCAAGAAAGGCTTGCAAAAGAAACAGAAGAATAGTATAATTAATAATAACGCAATATCATAGATTAGATTTGTTGAAAGAATGTAACTACCAAAAAATAATTTTAAGACTCCTAAACTTTACAAACAGAAAACAAAACCGTTTCAAGCAAAAAATTCAGATCCTTTTATAATTTATTAATGGCAGTATACGAAATTCTACACATAATTAAATAAACTGTTTTGTAATGTTAATTTCAAATGAGCACAGCAGTGATTTTTAAATTCCTAGACAAGTTGTCTTCTTCAATATGCATATACTCAAGAAATTTGGTAAAAAGAGCACTGAAAATAGTTTAATGTAGGAATGATTTTGACAGATAAGCTTTAAATATTCGTTAAAAGAATCTCTGAATTTTATTTTATAATCAAATAGTTTTTTGTATTTAGAATGACTTAAGTTTCAAGTGCATTCAAAATGCCTCTCGTTTGTGAACTGCTGCATAACATCTGTTGTGTGGGTTTCCAGTATTCGATAACAACCTTACTCAACGTACAATCACTCCTCAAGAATAACTTGAGAATAATTTTTAAAATGAACGATAATAAAATTATTAGTTGGTTGGCAATATTCAGTACACTAGTAAATTTACTTTCTATTTGTGCGACGTTCATTTTTCGAATGTTTTTGAAAGGGATACGAAACATTATTTTGTTGTGTGTTTGTTCCTTTGAAACTATTAAAAGAAAGCTTCTGAAATGAGTATTGTGGAAATAAGCATCTGGTTAAAAAGAAAAAAAAAGGCAAAGTTAATGTGGCACCTGCCATAATATTTCACTGCATGGTTTCCCTTCATTCCTTGCTATTCTACAAGTAACATGTCACATAGCAACGCACAACTGGCTAAAAATGGAGCACGTGCTCTTTTGAACAGACAGCTTTGCACACGCTCACGCGCCACACGCAAAGAGTTTTTTTTTATTTTTATGCAGTATGGTTTGTGATTGGTGTCTTATCATCAACATGCAACGTTATCAAACAGGTCATATTTAATATAATAGAAATATATAACATGAGAGAAACCCATTACACCTAATTCAACCGTATTACAGGAGAAAACTTAATGTTAGTCTGAGATCAGATTATGTACAATAAACGAATAATAGCCTTAAAACTTTTTAAATATTTTACATAAAAAACAATTTCAAATATCATTCCACATTTTTGAAGCCGCTGAATAATCAATATACTTAGTATTATAACCAAACTGAACATAATGATTGCCTGACTTTTCAAAAGAAACATTATCCACATAGGAGGTGATTTTAAAAATTGAAACAAATCAGACAGTTGCGAGAAGAAAAAAAAAGAAAATTCCAATAAATGGTACAAATTCTATATTCTTTTTATTTTTCTCATCAAAACATACAGTGATTATAACACACGTGATCACAGAAGTATCGTTCAACGTTTCAAAGAATTGAAACATAAATTTTTTATATGTGTACATCCTTAGCAGTCAATAGTAAAGATTTTAAAGTATTGTTTGATCTGAATCTTTACTATTTAAGGTGTTTTTTGCCCGAACGCTCTATTAGTGTTTTGTGCAATTCCTTGCGATCCCTATTATGAACCACTATCACGTTTTATGATTATCTGCGTTGAAAAAATTAAATACATATTTAGCTGAGCAGAAGGGCGTCCAGAACTCTGGTAAAATTGATCTAGAAAAGTATCGTTCAACATACAAGAAAACGTAAGAGGCCCTTGAAAATAAATCAGAAACATTGCACAGTTGCTACATTTCTTCATGAAGTGTCCCCTTTTAATACATATCTGTAAGCAACTACAACTTGTCAATATCAAAGGTTAACTTTGAATCTGATGATTTATTTGAGCGATAACAGGATGTTGTTGTTTTTTGCCTGCGTGGAGAAAGTCAGTATCCAGACGAACACTTGTCTAGTTTATTTACTCGCAGTGTAAACCGTAATAGATGCCTGACACCATAAAAAAATTGTGTAGTAAGCCTCGATTTTCTCCCCACCCCAAAACGCCCCTTGAGTGTACCTTTAAAGTTCAAGACAACTGAACGTAAAGTCGGAGCAAAAAAGAAAAAATTGTTGTTGTTTGTTATTAAGCACAAAGCTACACAAATGTCTATGTGCGCTCTATTCACCACGGGTAACGAAACCCGGTTTCTACTAGTATACGTCCGCAGACATACCACTGTGCCATTTAAGGGCACGAAAAAATTATTAATATTATCTGGCTTGTGCGTGGTATTATAAAATTCTTTCTTTTCGGAGGTGCTTTCTTCTTCGAACAATACCTGCTTTAAACACAAACTGGTTCTATATTTGCTGTGTTTTTTCCTAACAAAGTAGCATTACTCTTAAGTTTCCATGCCATGCCTAATGCCATACACATATAAATTATTCCAACACAAATTTTTAGCTGAGCGAATCTTCGAGTCTTAACCACGTTTTATGTTGTCACGTTCATATATTATTCTTCACAGCCATACATGTAAAACAAGAGCATTAGGTGTTTTATACTGTTGCCATAGCAACTATAGTAATCTAAAATTTCCCATTTCTTGCAAAATTGACCCGAGAAACGGAACACATTTCGAAAGCACTTAAAATTAATTAAATGTTCTATTTAGCGTACTCTGTCATGCATATAGTTAGACTACAAATGTTAATATATGCAGCGTTCTAGAAAATGACACCGGGCAAGCTCTACACAGATCTGCGAAAATCTTTTTCAGAGAAACTATGAATAAGAGAAAACTCGCCTTGAATACAGTTAAAAACAAGAAGGTTGTAATATTCTAGAGAGAATTTGTCCTAAGTCACTTAAATGTTATACATAATTACATTCTGATTTTTTTTCCGTTTGACTGTATAAGATTATATTTTATCGGTTTTTATACAACTACCATAGAAAGGTAGCGACTGAAGCTCGTCAAGTCGGATATTTTTTTTATTTTTAATCTCGAACAGTAAACAAACATGATGTTCATATGACTCGGCGAAAACCTTCAAGCAGAACTGACTGATCAAGCCAGGGAAGCAGAGGACATGACCTAAAAGATTGGGAGAAAATTCATTAACCAGAAACCTGAAACTTAGTTATAAGTATACACGACTCCTCTCACTGTGTAAAAACTGGAGTGCAATACTAGTAAGTTTTCGTACCACGTGTAGCTACTATTTATAAGAACAAGTGTTTTAAGAAAAATATTTTTCTGAACAGGGAAGCGCATAAACGGGTATTTTTTCCTTTAAGGTGTTAATGCATAATGAAATAGATTAGCTAACATACGTTTCAAAACGAATACTTAAAAACCTGAGTGAAATATTACGTGAGGATTTTGCGAAGCTTGTGAAAATATAGTGAAACGTATCTTCTGGTTTCACCTTATGATTCAGTGTGTGTGTGTGTACGGTTCTGTAAGTATTAAAAACAACGTCATTAGTCAGGGGAAAGAAAGGAACCATTTTAATTTCTTTTTTAACGTAGATCTAAACTTGTTCCTGAGTATTGTTTTCTTAATTGATTTTTATAATTATATTAAATGTTATACGCGATGTGTAATTTTCACAATTTTAAAATAATTTCTGTAGTGCATATGAAACTGCAGAAAGTTATATAAGCAGTACAAGAGGTTACTCTGTAATAAAAAGCTTACACGTAAAGAGAGAAAGATATTTTTTTTACTTTCCACTCTCACTTACATAGACAGTTAGAAGATGACGTTTCTGTAGTCTGACAAATCGTGCATTCTGTAATACGAGCATTAAGAGAAGTTCGCGATTTTGTTCAGTGCAATCCCATATTTTAATGTATAAGAAAGTAACACAGAAAATAATCTACATTTGAAATCTCCGCACTTGAAATGAGGTGTCAGCACTCCCTCGTGACCCCACAGAAATACACCAGTCTCGAACCACATACAGAAAGAAATAATGCATTTTGGAGTCTTGAGATCTTTCAACATATAAGGGAATATTCTTAAATGTGGAATAATATTACCATCAGTTTTAAGAAAAAATGTGTTTGTTTGTTTGAATTTCGCGCAAAGCTACACGAAGGCTATCTGCGCTAGTCGTCCCTAATTTAGCAACGAAACACTAGAGAGAAGGCAGTTAGTCATCACCACCCACCGCCAACTCTTGGGCTTCTCTTTTACGAACGAATAGTGGGATTGACCGTCGCATTATAACACCCACATGGTTGAAAGGGCGAGCATGTTTGTGGGACAGGGATTCCAACCCGCGACCCTCAGATAACGAGTCAAGCGCCCTAACCACCTGGCCATGCCAGGCCTGTTCAATACAGAAGTAGTAGTATAATTACTGATTATAATAAGAATGTTCAAATTTAAGGTACATAGCTTTGGCAAATAACAACAAAAATGCAAAAAAAACAACAACATAAGTGGTTCCCGATCGAAGCAACTCAAAAATAAAACTATAACTTATAAGATTCGGGAGTCCATCACACGTAATTAAAACATTTATTTTATAGATTTTGCGATTAATAAAGAACATTTGTGTAAAGTAATGTGTTTCTCAGATAACAGAAGAAACAAATTCGTGACAGGGAATATGCTTAGAAGTAAATTAGATTTATACTTTAATGAGAAAGCCTACAAAAAAAGATAAAAGTACTGCTCACATCATCCAGTGAACTAACACAAACAGCTAAAAATTTTATTAAGTATACATATTTTGAATAGCATCCGTTCAAATAATATCACGTTCTTTATACCGACTGCTAAAAATATCGAATTTAAGTAAATATACTTAGAAGCAATATGCTCACGACGGGTTTACTGAGAATTATAAATGGGAGCTATTTTGTATATAGTACTACTTAGCACTGTCTAGTGAGTTTGTTTGTTTGTTTTGGAATTTCGCGCAAAGCTACACGAGGGCTATCTGCGCTAGCCGTCCCTAATTTAGCAGTG
>NW_013665611.1:2088891-2110090 GCF_000517525.1 Limulus polyphemus
GGCCTGTCTAGTGAGAAATGCTGTCTTACACATATTTTTCACTTAACTACAATAATACATTTATAGCCACTACATGATACGATAAAGGAGGGGGAAAAAATCACAAAAAGTTATTGTGTTTTGATGCTTACCCGTACGTTACAAGTGTTTATGAAATGTAAAATAAGTGTTTGAATCTTACCCTCTAGATTTGGATAATTTTAAAATATAAAACTTAAATTTAATGTTAAGTTCAAGTCATTCTTTGAAAAGCTTTATAGCTCTTAGTTAGTCTGAAAACATAACTGGACATACATCACATTCCTTACTAAGACACTAGTAAAAATATTGTAAACGTAAAATTATAATTCAAAACTCAACAACTTTTTTTTTTACTCCATAAACCCTCCCCCCCGGGTTTGTGCGTAATAACAAACAAAAGTAAACCCTCACCATGCTCCATCCGTTTACGCATTAAAAGCTGTGCTAAGAAATACCTAAACTTCTACCTTAACCAGTTGCTCTTCAAACAGAACGCAAAGTATTTACTTTTTGATAACCAATGTCATCGTTGAAACCGTAACAGCAATTAAATGGCATTTGGTCAAAGAATGTGATACACGGTAATTAGTCCTTGATCCTAATTATGTCTGAAGCGATAACAATTTCAATATTTGCATTTCCTTCACCATTCGAGCACCTTTAAAAGATACCACTTAGTAATAATAACATCTATAAAAAAGTCGTTTCAATTCGTATATAGAACACCACTGGCTACCTACGAATTATCAACACTGTACTTCACGTCTATTAAAAGAAAAAGAAAGCACGCTCTTACTGCTGCGTTGTTTCAAGAATTAATCCATCCTCCATCTAATACCGCAAGGTTCCAAACTTTGAACCCTAAACTACTCTGGGACTTCGAAAGATCTTGAAAAGTTTCCAAAAGCAATCTTTACACTTACGGGCTCCATTAAACATGATTTTTTTTTTATCCACGAGTTTTCAGCACTTAAAAAATAACAAAGAAAACCTTAAAGATATGCTGTGACACTCAATTTAAATGGGAATATATTCAATTTAACAAAATAAAAAAATAAGTTATTTGAGAATAGGGCGTATTAATTCCCAAAGTTAACTCTGTAACAAGTTCGATCGGAAAAGTAACTGCAAGTATAACTCTAAAAAAAAAAGAAAAAACAACATTTTAACGTTTCGGTTCTCTTGGCATCATATTCAGTAATTCGAACTAAATTAATAGCAATGTTGAAAAAAGTTTCACTAGTTCGTCAATATCCAGAATTTTATAAGAACACCGTTTCCTACAGTATCTCCAACATCGTTTGCTTACTTTTTTACGATCTGGAGGTTTTTTTATCTTGTACAAATAGGACCAAATCATCAAAACAGGTTACATTTTGTAGTTGAACTTGCATTACAGGTAAGACTTCCTGTACATCACCCGAATAATTTTCGTAGAACATATTTTTGTTTTTTGTAAAGACAATGAAACGCAACTACAGTGCATGCAAAACAAGACGGTCATTTTTATTATATTATTATCGTTACTCTATAGAACATTCTGAACATTAACAAGTTTCGTGTGTGTATATATATATATATACCATATTCTATAGCATGAATCCTTAAAAAGTAAAAACTTTGTACATAATCCATGATAATGAACAATTATCATTTAAGAAAATTATCTTTCCTTATTGTTTCGAACATGTTATTGATAATAATAACTTGAAACCAAAATCTCAGATGAACGAAAGAGAATTACAAAAAATATTTATTATACCAGCACAACTCCAACTAAAAATGGGCTTGTTCCAAATGTTTTTGTACATGTAGATAACAACGGCCCACTACTCTGTCGGATTCACGAATGTTAACAGTTGGAGGAGACAATCAGAGAAAAAGTATCTTTGTTCATTTTCACAATCAATGAGCTGAAGAGATTGGTGACTTTGAACGTCCTAATACGAAATGTTTGACCAGATATATCCAAACTTAATCACTGGTCGATCTACGACAATCCTGAAACGTGATGTGAAACGAAACCACGCATTTGTCATTAAATCCAATCCATCAGTTAGGACTTTTATGACGGTTCAGAACTGCAAATCAATACATCTATTGTACACAGGGTGCCAAATCTAAGGGGCAGTCTACAGCTTAGAAGTTTCTCACCTTGGCTTTGGATGTATATCTTTCACAGCAAGTGTTGTCTTGAGCGTCAACAATTGATAATAATAATAATAATTTAGAACTGCTTATTTTTCGATTTGGACTTGCGAGCACGAGTTTCACAGCAACTTGGAGAACGCTCTGGATATTGCTGTATCATTCCGACATCATACCATATAGCAAATCGTGTCTATCAATAGCTATAGACAAATAATGTCCACAGTCTGCCTTGAGCAGTCTAAAGACTCAACCGAATCTAACTGTAAAATTCTGGGTCGTCTAGCAACTTACTTTAAGGCACAAAACCCACAAAAGTTCACTTCATTTGAGCTACTTCGCAAGAGGAGTGACAATCTACTCCAATAGTTACTGTGCATCAACAGTTGGTAGCTAATGTTAGGATTAATACTCCAAACTGATCAAAAACAAAAGTTTACGTACTTTAATTAAAATGTGGTAAAGTGACCCCTTTTTAAGGTGTGCTGTCCCACTAAATCTGGTTATACAATTACAGCTGAAAATAACATTAACAGCGAAGGCACGCAGCTGAAAATAACATTAACAGCGAAGGCACGCAGCTGATAATAACATTAACAGCGAAGGCGCCCAGCCGATAACAACATTAACAGCGAAGGCACGCAGCTGAAAATAACATTAACAGCGAAGGCGCCCAGCTGATAACAACATTAACAGCGAAGGCACGCAGCCGATAACAACATTAACAGCGAAGGCACGCAGCTGATAATAACATTAACTGCGAAGGCGCCCAGCTGATAATAACATTAACAGCGAAGGCGCCCAGCTGATAATAACATTAACAGCGAAGGCACGCAGCTGATAACAACATTAACAGTGAAGGCGCCCAGCTGATAACAACATTAACTGCGAAGGCGCCCAGGTGATAACAACATTAACAGCGAAGGCGCCCAGCTGATAACAACATTAACTGCGAAGGCGCCCAGGTGATAATAACATTAACAGCGAAGGCGCCCAGCTGATAATAACATTAACAGCGAAGACGCCCAGCTGATAATAACATTAACAGCGAAGGCACCCAGATTATAATAATATTAACAGCGAAGGCACCCAGCTGATAATAACATTAACAGCGAAGGCACCCACCTGTAATAAAAAGTACAGTTCATCAGTTATACTCATTACAAGGTTCATTTTTTAGTTTCACTCTAAGTGGGTAGCTTGCTATGATCAGAAGTTAATATTAATTTCACTCCTTAATTCTACTTATCTACGAATTAATGTCATAAGAGTCTTTCACTGTACTCTGTCACGTGATCATCTCATAGTCTGACAAGCTAGTTTTTTTTTTATCAATCGTTGTGTCGTACACCTGATAACACTATATTAAAGGTGAAGAAACAGTGTGCTTAGTGGAATTTTTTAACTTTAATACATTTTCGTGGATCAGTTTCTATTAATGATTTAGATTTTAAGTGGATTTCTTCTTCTTTTCTATATAACTGCCTTACGTTGTTTACCACCTCGATGACGGGAAAATAAGGTTTGAATGACTTCCGTCCGTAGTTGCTGTACGTGACGAGAAAAGTGCTTGCAGAAGGTAATAAACGAAGCTTATATGCAGGTGAAATTTCTTATGAATTGATATGGTGCAAAAGAATGAAGTTTAAGCCAAGTAATTAAAAAAATGGTGCAAAGTAGATGATACCGAAGAAAGTACTACGACCAACTAGTTAAACTAGAAGACTTCCTGCAACAAAAGTGGTTTAATGCCAAAATTAAAATTTCAGAAATTACAGGCCCTTAGAGGTACAACAGTGTTCTTCGCTGCACATTTTACCTTCTACAAACTAAGCTTTTCAAGTCGTAATATGAAACCTACAACCCAGTCTTTCATCTTCATCACAATGGGGAAAGAAAGGGAATATACAAAGGTTAGGTAAAACTCTTTAATCGTTCGAAATCTCCATAACACATCTTTCATATCAATTTACATCGGCAGATGAAGCTTTTCAGTCATTGCACAGTATTATATAGACGTTTTGGCGTTTTCCAGACTAGAAAAATAAACAATTCACTGAATAACGTGAAGCCATTCTGAGAACGTAATGGATTTCCCATGTTCAATACTAGTACAGTTTTGTCTAAAGTATAACTGTTTCCACGGCGGTCCAGATAGAAATTTATCGAAGTTTAAATTAAACTAAACATGAGCTGTTTATATTTTGTAGGTTTTCCAACAAATTCAAAGGAATGTATAGTTTGTACATTGTATTTTTCATCATCATTTTTACAATGAATATCAACCCGATATCAAAGTTAGCATTCCTTAGAATATAAATACAATTCGTACCCGTTTATTTAGACAATGTGATGTGAATCGTTTAACTTCAAAATATTTAAAAATCGTTCAGATTAATTATCAAGTGTACATACACGTAACTGACTGCATATGGATATACATTATATATAAATAATAAGAAAAAAGTGTAAAAATTTTAATAACTAGTTTTCAAAGTTAATGTGTTTTTTTTCACAGGTAACCCTTGCCAGAACAGAATTTTTTTGTCTAAATTCTAGCAAAGGAACTGGATAAATATTCTTGAAATTACCTATCTGTTGGACTGAAATATGGTATGTGTGTTAAATCTTATTATTATTTCACCCTTACATTTAGGGATTACTCCAAACTCTCTATATATATACTACAGGTATATCGCCATGATAAAGCTTTCTCAATATGAAAACTCTGAAAATTCTGAACATTTATCATACGAATTCAGGTAATTTACTTTGACCAGATCTGAAAGTAGTCCTTTCAAGTTCAATCACCAGGAGTAAAAGAAAAAACAACAACTGCCAAATTCTTTAAAAAAAAAATATATATATATATATACCTAAAATTGCTTTAGGGAATATATTGCTTTGATATGTCAACTCCCTTAGCTATACATTACTACATCTCTAATATGTATTTTTATATCAACTCCTTTAGCTATACATTACTACATCTCTAACATGTATTTTTATATCAACTCCTTTAGTTACACATTACTACATCTCTAAAGTGTATATTAATCTTTTATATCACTCCTTTAGTTACACATTACTACATCTCTAAAGTGTATATTAATCTTTTATATCAACTCCTTTAGTTATACATTACTACATCCCTAAGGTGTATATTAATCTTTTATATCAACTCCTTTAGTTGTACATTACTACATCCCTAAGGTGTATATTAATATTTGATATCAGCTCCTTTAGCTATACATTACTACATCTCTAAGGTGTATATTAATATTTTATATCAACTCCTTTAGTTACACATTACTACATCTCTAAGGTGTATACTAATCTTTTATATCAACTCCTTTAGCTACACATTGCTACCCCTTTAGTGTTTACATTACTCTGATACATGAACTTCTTCATCCAAAAAATATCATCTAACTGCTATATTCCATAGCTATAAATACTCATATTCAATAAAGTCTTTAACTTGATACTTTTAAATGAAATGAAACTGTACAAAAGTTTTGAAAAAATGTTATTTGAAGAAATACTGATATTAAAATATAACTAAATAAAGAGATCACTGATCACATAGATGAAGAGATAAATTCACATATTTATCAAGAGACGTTTAAAAGGATTATTCAAATGAAATTCAATCACTGCTATTAAGAAGCAATAATTTAGGGTAAAAAACAGAATGTAGCAGGAAGAAGAATTTAATTTTGAAGAAAATTATAATATAATGAAATGAATATATTTTTATATTACTTTAGTGAAAATTAACAGATGTCAAAAATTGTAGCAGACTGACAGTCACTGATTATCGTATTACTACATAATTCGAGTCTGCGTACAGGCGCTACATGCTAGGATAATAGTAGCGTTGTTGTTGTTGCAAAAAGCATTCATTACCAATTACACAAACATTTCAAGAAAAAAAATATTTGCCAATTTTCACAGAGTAGTTATATTTTCACTATGATGGGTAATTTATATTTTAAAAAAAAGCTTCTTGCAATAATGTTGCGTATTTTGCCATTTTGTTTTTTAATGCACACATAAAAAAAACAACAGTGATTAGTATTAGGTTTCGGGATACAAACCTAAAACAAACGAGGGGCTTGGCCAATTTAACAGTGGCTACTTTATTATTAGTACAGGGATAGAAATAATGAAATAAAATTACATTTACTTGATGGGAAACTATCAGGAAGATTCCCTCTTGTAAAGTTGTATTTCCTCTTGAATTGTTTTTCATTTTTATTATATCCATGAAATATGTTCACTTTCATTGGTCATAACTGAAGGAATACGGATGGACCATGCATTCCTGATTGGGAAAGGCAACTAAAATGATGAAACTCCTCAAGCAAAGTTAAATTCCTCAGGAATGTGGGAATGTAATATTTCGATTTCTGTAGTATCTTGTCTTGAGGAATTTTATCAAGATGACTTTTACCTTTGGAATACTTCAAAACTTTGATAAACAAAAATTCCTTTTTAATTTGAAAAAATAACAGCATAAGTTGTTTTGGTGTATGGTCATTACTATTTCTGATGTTTTTAAAGAGCTAACTGTGTTATATAGTAAATCTTTTGTGTATAAACACGTACAAATCATGAGAAATGTACCCTATTTTACTGTCTTTGTTATGGAATGACGTTATCAGTCGGAGCAGTATCTTGAAAATAATCCCCAAGGCAACTGGGCCATGAATGCTTTTCAATGAACTTCGAGACTTATCATACCTCTGTAAAGACAACCCCTTCTATGTAGTAACTGAGAAAGGGATTCACAGAAGCACTATTTAAAGAAAGAACAAAAACAAAATTCCCTCTCTTTACAGATCCTGTAATGGAAGTTCATGAGGAACTTAGTCACATGGTTATCCAGTAACGAAAGTTTCCATCCATAAATTAACCAACTTTTATCACTGATAATGAACTAGCAGTATTTTAAAAAGCCTTTCGTATCATATTGACCGAAAAGATCTTTAAAAAGGTCAAACTTTTTATCACATAATCGGGACTTATATATATATATATTCAGAGTCATCTTTTATATTCGAATTTATGTTTCATGCACAACCAAACAGTTTGTATCTTTTGATAAAGTCTAGTAAGAGAAATGACATTCAAGAAAACAAAAAACAAAAAAAAACAATACAAACACATAAGCAGACTAAAATAACATATATATATATAAAATTAATTGAGGCTTCTCGTTGAACAAACATCACACAACAATATTAAGTAACTGAACAGATCCAATGTAATAACCTCATAGCACACTATACTCTCAGAAAAACAACAACAAAATGAAATGTTTCACGGAGTTTTATGGTACGAGTTATATTACAACTTCCTTTATTCCATTTTACACTCTCTGACAGGAGTAAAAATACTTATTACACCATTTGATACACCTGTATTCATGTCTGCTTACTTCTTTAAGGAAAAAAGTTTCTTATCTTTTATATAGAATTTGTGTTTTTGACTCCCCTAGGTAATTTTGAAAAGAGTAACAATAAAGATGTAGGATTCTTTATTCCCTAATAATAATAATACTGTACTTTGGCATGATGTATGTGGTTGTGTTTATAACTGTATTTTATATAACATGATATGGAAATGCAAAATCAACTGAGTCTTAAAAAATCACTAATACTCTGTCAGTCTTCTTAATCTCAATACCTTTCAAATAACCCTTCTGTGATTCAAATATTTAAATAAAATATAATCAGTATGGGAATAGATAAAATACATAAACACGCACTATAACACTCAAAAGTGCAAGTAAGTTATGCATGTTGTAGGGATCCTCTTACAACAGTATTTAAAGTTACTATTTTTTTATTTCGATGGTTGAAATAATAATATGTTCAAAGAAAAAAATACACCTCGAAATGAGATATTAAAAAATTCAAATATATATACTTTTACATTTTATGATATCAATTTGTAATGATATAATGACGTAAACACTGTGTGTTAAGTTCAATGAATTGCATTTGAAAAACCAAATAAGTGTGATTCCTCCAAATCCAAAAAGGACTATTATCAAAACTGGAAAAGCATGGATCAGAAACAGTATTTTTATCAGTTTCAAAATTACACTTATTTTACTTTTAAAAACTTACTTGAGAGTAAGCTTGATAACACATGCCTGCGATGTTTTTATTGTCTTGAAATTTTTTACATGTTCTACAGTAATTCCTGTACATTGAATCCAAAAATTATGTACATTTTTCTCCATCATGTACAGATTTCTCACAAAACGTCATAATGCAATACATAAATAAATATCACAACACGTAGTTTTGAGACCAAAAGACGTAGATTTCACACAAAAAAATCGGGATGAATGAGGATGCATAATCGTTTAACATCAATGTTCTTCCCTTTTCTTCAGTTTGTTTGCAGTTTTGTTAACAAATGCAATAATAAAAAAATGTTCATTATGTTAAACGAAATAATAATTTGATCTAAGTAAGAATTTTTTTTCTTCCTGATTCATAAAAAAATCCTTATGTGATAGAAAAAAATGAATATTATTTTCAAAATTTGTGAATGTTTTTGAACAGTTATGCTGTACACAGGTGATGCTAAAATTAGATTTTTGACTGTGCATGAACCAAATTTGATGTAGGAGGTCCTCAACAAAAAAGGTAAAATTATAGCAAAGAATGTAAAAATAAGCTTGAGCTTTATCATCCTGTTAAAGAATAACTATTTCTAAAGTTCATGAGCTAAATAAAATGATTATAAAATACTAATGTCAAACATAAATTACAAATGTACTGACAGCATATTACAAAGTGTTACACATATTTTATTTTAAAAAATGATAAAATTTTACCATCATGAATCTATACACAAACATTTAGGGCCTAGTAGTATATTCACAATACTAATAGTATTCAACAAGGAATACTGAAGTCAAACTGACTATTCCGAGGACTAGAAAAGGAGAGGTGTATGGAATTATGTGATGCAAAAAATTGTCAGAACAAATAAATAAAAAAATTTTAATAAGAAACAACTTTAGTAACACTACCTTCATTGAATAAAATGTTTTTGTCGTATCTTTAAGTACATAACATTCGTGCATAAGTTTAGTGACTATTACACCATTTTTTCATCTATTAACTCAGAACAATTTACATTGTTTTTTGTTTTTTTTAAGAAACCTCACTTCACTAGGTTGGGTTTATTTGAACCATGCAATAATAGATACAATCAAGAAGGTACCTGTATTAGTTAACACAGAATTACTTTCTGCTTCTATCGTTAAATGGATCTCTTTTTCCTGTTGACAACATGAATAATGATTTCACTGGAATGCCTCTACTTTAAATTTTAAATACTGTAAGCTACCTATTAAATATTTACAATAAAATATGTTTACTAAAATAATCTATATACCATAGGAAACTCTAAGAAAATGAGTTATAAATTATTTTTTGGAAAAATGAGTTTATACAGATGATGTTTATATATATCTTTATACAAGTTTATTTATTGGGAGGAAAGAATTTTAGTTTGTAAAATTAAGAATAACATGAGAAAATATATTCATTTCATGAAATACGAAAGTTACCTGCATAAAAGTATTTCAAGATAAATTTGCTTATTAGGAAGGTGTGTTGCAACACCATAATATTATTAAATATGATGAATATCTTTTGTATAGGACCCAGACTGGCTCCACACCAATTTTATTGCATACAAGAGAAAATATTTTCTTAAAGAGTTGAAGCTACATGTGGAAAAATAATTTTACTTGAGCTTTTGGAATTAACTAGTGGCTTTACAGATTTATTCTTTGTTTACTGTGTTACAGAAAGAAAGTGTTTCATATAAAGCCTGTAATATAACATTACTGTTGGTTCAAAATTCACACTAATAACAGAATCTTGTGTAAAACTTGTGACATTCTGAAACCCATGTATGATGCTAATAGCTACTTCGAAGTTTGAAATCTTTTTGTTAAAGTAATATATGACAAAAAATAAATTCCTTTATTAATTATAATATTAAATATAATCCTAATTTGATTTTTTTTGGGTACCTTTGGTGGAAATATTGTACAATTTCATATTGAACAATAACTGTAATTTATGATTTTTTTTTTCATAATCCAATTCCACAAACATTGCAATAAGTATCTGTTGTTTTTACAGTTTATTATTTTGGTATTAGCAGCTCTGCTTCCACCAGAAAAATCTTAAACTTTAGAGGGTATAGATTTATACCCTTGGAGGAATACTTAATATCATAGGCCTTAGAGGAACAATATAATTTGTACACCCTTAGAAGAGTATTAATAATGGTGTAAATGTACTACTTTAAAGTGAACTTTGTTACTTCCTTAAAGGAATGATTTATTTCCTTTTTATCTGCAAGTTTAGTAAACTCTGACTGAAAGTAAATATGTTTAATGGAGAGTACACATACACTCTCGTCATTACATAAATCAATAAATCTGGAAAGTGCATTCATATTCTACAGTTCTTTATTACTAAATGTATCTGTCATGGTTTTTTTATATCCTGCTACAAAAATACATTATTTATTAGGTATGTTATTTACTATGTTACATAAGTTTATTTCAAAACAAGCTTTAAGTACATAGCTCTAACAGCCTTACTCTCTACCTATGTATATATACACACACACACACGCACAACTTTCAAATAAGAAGATTTCAATAATACATGTGTTTAAAAAGTTAAGAACTCATTTAGTTTACAAAACATTACCTGTGCTGTATTTTTAAAGGTAAAATTCTTATCAACACACTACCCTCCTATATATATAAATTTTTTAAATGTGTATATTATGTACAAAGCATTGAGTATCTACATGTTACAGTCATCTAATGTTCATCTACTAATTCCCGTTTCACACTGTACTTAAGCTTTTTAAAGGAACAAAAAATATTTGTAAGAAAGCTAACTTGAAGGGGTAATAATAACGTAGTTTATAATAGAATTATAACGTTTTTTAGCTTACGTAAAATCGACTTTTCAATACCCTTACGACCTTCACAGTACCTTATTTAGTATTTTTCAAAAGGTTTGGGTGCAATATATCAAGCTGTTTTTGTTGTAGGCTGGCAAGAGAATAATAATAAAAAATTACAAATGGGTTGTTTTTCTTTTCTGTGTAAGTCTAACAAATTTTTTTGTGCATTTTTATATGTTTAAAATCTTAGCAGTCAATAGTAAAGGTTTTAAAGTGTTGTTTTAACTGAATCTACTGTTTAAAGTGCTTTTTGCCCAAATGTTCTATTAAGGTGTTTTGTGCAATTCCTTGCATCCCTATCATGAACCACTGTGCAATTGTGCAAACTGTCGTGGTTCATGATAACTAAGAAAAAGTTAATTTTCTCTACTTACTGTACCACAGTTTCTTAAAGCGTATTATGTATGGTATCATTAAAAGTTTCCTGTATTTATTATTGTTTTATAGCATGTTATTATTATTCTACATCATACTGCCAATCGCTTTAAAGAAAGGTCTGAAGCACTGGTAGAATAGAGGACCTGAAAACAGTCGGTGTATACACTACTGACCGGGATAAGTGTAGACACACAGCATAGAGTGAGTATATACTACAAGAATATAGCTGGAAATTTGAATATTATATAACCAATCTGAAACCTGTGATTAAACGACGTAGTAAATTACTTGTATGCCAGACAACAAAGTAATTAATTAATCAAAGTCGCATATTAAAAAAATATCCTTCTTGGCTTATAAATTTACAATGAAATTTCAAATGTTTTTTTTGTTTTAATTATAAACTTCATTACAAGTAACCTAGTATTTTCTTAGATATATCGAATGTAATATTTTAGTTTCATATTGAAGATTATATATTAGGATTCAAAATTAATTTGTAATCCTGGTTAACCATGGAACTTTCCAAGGAGTGTGGTATCCACTTAATCACAATAACTAAGAGTTTTCTTTTAGAATAATTTTTCTCATGTAATACATGTAAGCTGGGAATTACTGATACTTGTGTTTATGCAAAACAAGTTCCAAGTCTCATATTGTTCAATGTCGGGCATATTCTTCCTGCATTATTACGATATATTTATAGAAAGACTTTTGACGCAGTGAACTAAGTTTGAGAACATCTTTTTCAAAATCTATTTAATATGTCACAGTATGGATTTTTAAATTTGATATTTAGTCTTTTTTTGTTGTTTGTTTCTAAGTATAACTGCTGTAAAAGCATAGCAAACGTACTGAAAAGCCTATTTAGGTTTCTAAAAAAATGTGTATATTTAAATTCAGACGTTTGAATAAAGTTTGCCCCTTTACGCTTTTTTCTTGTGGTGCGACCTGGTGGTTGTAACAAAATTAGTCAGACATAACTATAGTTGTAAATGTGTGTGTGTATCGAAATAAACTTTGAACATTTATTAACTTTCCGAAATCGAGCCAAAGGAGCATGATCCGTTAGAACATTCTATTCAGTGGCGCCCACTGGTAGAGATACTTTTATGCGAATAAAACCTTCTTTTTGATGATGTATATTGGCATACTTTTAACAAATTTTACAATTTTGAATAGAGTTGTTTAAACATTTGTTTAACAACAATTAAAAGCTTGAAATGGTCTATTCTTTCATTGGGGGTGTGTCTGTGAACCAGATTAGTTGCGGAGAATTCCACTCCTCATCAGTGACCCTGAACACTACCATCAATGAAACTTCAGACCCACCCAAGCCTTTACAGTTGGTAGGTATCGAAAATCGAAATGGTGTATTTAAGTGTTTTGTCCATCCATTCAAACTTATTTTATCCACATGAAATTTAGACAAAAAATTAAGAAAATTATCAAAAATTACAATAATACTTCTTACTAAAATCTATAACAAAAATACTGTTAATGTTGAAAATATGAATGTTATTACCATTTAAATATGAAATGAATACTATGGTAATTTATGTTTGTTCAACAGTTTAAACTTCATATATTTATTGAAAGTTGTCTGTCTTGAATATGCAAAAATCAATACCACAAGTACTGTTTTTTATACATGCCAACAGTTAAAGAATAATTTAACTATCTGCAAATGAGTTCATAATCTGTGTTTTGATCTTCTATATAACTGAGAAAACGGAGTCACTATATTCCACACAAGGCTGTTTCATCAAGTGGCATTTAACTGCAGAGTGCTCAATAAAGCCACAACAAATTGGTTAATTGTGTATAAAAAGCAGTTATTTGTGCAAACTCGTTTTAGCAACAGCACGAAAACTCTGAAGGTGGTAACCAACTATGCATTCAAACCTCACCATTTATCAAAGGATTTTTTTGTTGCTGTTGTTTTACTTTTCGAAGGCTATCTGTGTAGCGGTTCTTGATGTCGAAGTGATTGACTAGAGGGAAATCACCTAGTCAACACAACCCACCGTCGACGTTTGGGATATTCTTTACCAACGAATAGTGATTAACCGTACCATTATAACACCCCCACAGCTGAAAGGACGATCATGTTCAATGAAGAGATTCGATCTCGCGACCGCAGATTAAGGTTCGATTGACCTTCCCCTGGCCACCAGGCCATGCCCATGTGGCCTTATTAAAACAAATAATGAATATTATTAAAAGAAAAAGTGTGATCCTTATGGACTGAACAAACCTATTAACACATACCCTATAACTGATTAAAAGTAAAAACAACAGGGCGTGATGTTAATACTACTAGTTCTTGATTCAAATATATTACAAATAAATAACTTTGATAATACACTTTATACAATCAAAACCCAGTTTGTGAAGTGACCAAATTTCATGTCAAGAGAACTGCAGTGTGGTATAAATTTTATGAACCCTTCCATGACTGAGGAATAACATCCATTATTGCTTAAACCGTACTATTTATCAACTGCCAATTTTACTTACTTTTCACTTTCTGAGTTTTATTGATCACTGAAAATAATCATCAAAACGAAGAATCTATAAAATTGTTTGATAAATTACCATAAAAAATCACTTCCGTTACGATCTTGTCATTGAGACACTAATTTATTCATTATTTCAAAATGCTTTTATAAGTTTCCCAATGTCGATTTCATCAAATTTTTCATAAGTATATAGGATTTTAGAAATGGGCTGAACTTGTTTTCCAGAAAATTTTGATTCTATCACTGCTTCATTTATAGATAAACAACTCTGTGTGTGTGCCAGGTTTACTGTTCGATACACAATAAAATGCAAATAGACACATTTTAATATTGCATTACTTATCTGAAACTTGAAACTGATAAACTTTGGGACGTCTGAAAGGGAATACACTTTCTTCGTGGTGGTAGGTTTTGTTAGTGTCTGTGGTAATGCTCTAGAGATGGATTTGCATGTGCCCATATTAATACTAATAATTTATAACCATTGGATTTTATTTATCCGACAGAGAGAGTAAAATCGTAAATTAAACTTATCTTTGAGAACGTTTATTTTTGTAATAATGTTTTCATTCAGAAGATGTTTATAAATGTTCTACTTCTTTTTTTTCCTACAGTGAAAGAAAAAATTAGATGATTTAATACATTGTTTTTCAATCTTTCTTCGTTTTACTAGATCATTGTTTCAAGTGATTTTTACCTTTATTTGGTAATTACAATCTTACTTTACCACAGCACTTAAGAATATGCTTTTGGAAGATTTCCTGATATACCAATAGCTCAGTTTGTACGTACAAAGGAAAAATACAACATACCTGGGGCAACCACGTTACTCTCTCAGTTGTGAAAGAGTTAAAGTATTCGTGTGTTCAAATTCATCAAGCCTGCCAGACAGAATTCGGTTTTCGAACATATATTCCTTTTACATAAGTGTAACGTGGCTCCATCTCTTGAAAATAAAATAATATATATTTGAAATTCATAGTTCATAAAAATTTTAAAGGGACAAAAAGGAGCTTATTATTCCATCAAGGATGTCCCTTCCAGTTCCCAGCTATAACCACCCCCACTTACTCATGTATTTATCCTATATTTTCTTTAACTCAGTTAAATTTTCTGTCTCCATCACCCTTGAAGGCAGCTCGTTCCAAAAGCCAACCACCCTGTTTGAAAATTAATACTGTCTAAACTGCAGACGACTCCTACACTGCCAAAATTTGAATTTATGACTCCCTGTCCTATTATTTTCACTGCTAAACACAAAAAGTTTGATGGGTATATATTATCAATACTTATAATAATCTTAAATACATCATTGAAATCCCTATGACCCTTTTCCTCTCCAGAGAAAACAAGTTTAGAGATTTTAGTCTCTCCTCATAGGACAATCCCACCATTCCAGGTATCATCCTAGTGGCTCTTCTCTGAACCTTCTCTAACAATTCAATGTCCTTCTTGAGGAAGGCAGTACAAAACTGTACACAATACTCTAAATGATGCCTTACAAGTGATCTATACAGTAATACAATAATATCCCTTGTCTTGTATTCAATATTTCTATGGATGCTACCCAAAATCCTATTAGTCCTATTGCTAGCTACAATACAGTGTTTAGATGAGTTAAGCGGTTTTCGATCACAACACCAAGATCTTGTTCCTCAACCACAGTATTTAATGTATTCCCATTTAAATCATAACAATAATTTGAACTGTGAAAATCTACATGCATCACCTTACATTTTGGATAGTTAAACATCATCTACCACGTATTGGCCCATTGCATCAAATGATCTAAATCTCCTGCAAGTCTGCAGCATCTTTGATACAGTTAACCTCCCCAAAAATCTTAATGTCATCTACAAACTTCAAAATTTTGTTAGTCATTCCAGAGTCAATATCATTAATATAAATCACAAACAGCAGAAGACCCAGTACAGAGCCATGAGGCACACCACTTATAACTGTGATCCAGTCAGATCTAACTCCATTTATTACTATACTTTGCTTTCTACTCCAGCCAATTTTCTATCCAATTTTATAACATTTTCCCCACACCTACAGATTTTATTTTTGTAACATACGCAATTGTGTTTTTGTAGTTCTAAGCAGTTTATGAATAAAACTCATTAAACACATTAAAACTCGCACCTCCTATCACTCAAGATGGG
The DNA here is from genome assembly GCF_000517525.1 of Limulus polyphemus. Taxonomy (NCBI): domain Eukaryota; kingdom Metazoa; phylum Arthropoda; class Merostomata; order Xiphosura; family Limulidae; genus Limulus; species Limulus polyphemus. The sequence goes on from NW_013665611.1 coordinate 2,105,150, forward strand.
TTAAAATATGCTTTAGACAAACTGCACATTATTGAACTACAGGAAAACATGTTCTACTAGGGTGCGTCGATGATACTAATACAGGAATTTTTATGATTACGCATGAAACGTTAAATCTAAAAGGTTTAAATGTATTCACAACAAGAACTCGATTACTGTTCTTCGTGTTGCTGTTGCAAGTCTATTTGCAGTCATGGTAAAAAACCTTCTACCATATTCAAGCTAGTTTTAAATCAGCGACATGTTCAGCTGAAAGCTGTTATTAAGATGAAAAAGCAGAACCTGTTCGAGAGGAGCTGCATTCTAACCGGCATAATATCTTTGGTATCTGTTTACAATAATTTTAAACCTTTAGAGTATGTACAAGCGGGATTCTGTACGTGATCTACATTAAACAATGAATACGGCAGACAACTGAGCCCATGTATTTGGATCTCCAACATATCAGCTGTTTAACCTAATTTATGTTTGTGAATATATAAATAAAATAAACTAGCATCGAGTAAATTACCAAAACATAGAGATCGCCCTCGTCATGCACAAAGTGAGGTACGGAAAACTATGAAATACAGGATCTGGTTCAATTATAGAATTGCTTGGCATATTTTTGTGTGCACGCAGGGGTTCTAAAATCGATATAAAACGACCGTACTAAAAGGTTTTGTACATCACTTTTTCTTTTTGCTGGTAAAAACTATACATAGAAAAACGTATAAAAAATCATAACACTAATAAGCCAACGAAAATATGTAACTTCAACAAAAGTAATGCCCGAGATAAAATAATTAAATTTTATATAAATGACAATTACACAACAAGGGAACATACCGTAATTTACAAACTGACAGAACAGAAGTAACTTCCCTAGGTTAGCAGTTAATGTGCAATGTTTATTACTTTTAAGTCATTAATTTATTGTAACTTCCAGCAGATTGTAAACAGATAGAAGAATAATTTAAGCTTCGTGTCTTTTTCAGCTGCGTGAATCTCAGAAGCAGAACGGCAGATGTTCTTACGATTTATATGTGATGGTGTACGGGAAGGTGGGATAAAATGGTCACTTTAACACTGAATACGGTTTTCACAAATGAAGATGAAATTATGAAAAAAAATTAAATTGAACCATGTTCTATGATAAATGCAATTTCCAATTAAAACAAATACTGAACACAATCTTTTTTTTTCTTTTTTTAGATATAGAAAAATGCACTTCGTGAAGTTGGGGGCCTTATATATATACATATATGGTCGGATAAAACGGATTCCCAAGATGAGAGATACTTGATCTTATCCAACTCGCACTTCTTGTGGTTGAGAGCCTTTTACATATATGGTCGGTGAGAATTGTTTTACCTTATCTAACTCATAACAACTGTAATTTAAAATAAATCTTGCTCCCGGCGAAGGTCATGCGCCACGCGCTACTTGCGCATTATCTAGACCAATAACACAAAATACTGCGAACCTGAACTGTGCTTCTTTTCTAAACATAAAAAATTCAAAGTGATTACCTGAGATTAAAGTCGTTAAAAAAAAACCTAAGTCGCGCTTTGATCATTCAAATTTGCACTCATCTCCCAATGTTTTTATTTAAAAAAGCCAGATGAACAATATTTATATATAATTAACTCGAAATGGCAACACAGCGTAACTGATGATGATATAGAGGTGTGGCCGTTTTACCGAATGGGGCCGTCTTACTACACTTTCCCCTACTCTGTTTTTTATAGCTATTTTATCAAGCAATTACAGACCCAATGGCAGAAAATATGACTCTTTTGAAAAGTAGTGGGATATGCGATTAGATCCGGGAACCTATGGCTGTGTAATGCCTGATTCAGTAATCGTTTTCCAGTGCTGACTTCGTTGCTCCAAGTTGTCGTTAAGGTGTTATTATACGACCCGAACGCTATGGTCATGATATTTCGTCATTATTTTAGTACTACTATCTTCTCTTACCCTCGTAATATTTTTGCACTTCACGGAGAAAAAGTTTTCCTATTCTCCTTTCCTTACTTAATCTTGAATCGTTTTCTTCCTTCCTATTGTCGAGAATCGCACCACGCCGAATCGTCTTCTCTCTCTTCCCCATTTAGTTGCAAGTCGTCGGATACATCCATATGTTTATCTTTCACCGCTCCTGTACCCAGACGTACTTCTCTTTGAGCGCTTGACAGCACCTTCTCCACCGAAACTTCCCTGACCTTTCTTACTACTAACGTTTTAAGTAACTGGTGTGTCATCATGATCGCATCCACAACTGCTACACTTGTAACACCTCGAACATTTTGATACCTTACATTTGTAAGATAACTTTGAAACCGACCTCATTTCCATCTCGACATGAACAAATACTCAGAGATTCTGGTTTATTGTCTCAACAGTTCTCACAGGTTTCACTAAAAAGTCTGGAAATGGAGAGTGTTCCACAGATAATTTACTACAAAAATGCCATGACTATTGTCCGAGTTAGGGTGAAGAATCACCTAATTCTACTGGCAGATATGATTCCTACAAATAGCTCTAGATTATTGCTACCATGGAGGCAGAGAATGCTGTTAATTACATCTTATTTGTTATAATATCTATAATAATTGTTTGCATTATTTATAGTTATGAAGAATATTTTACGAACTTAGTATATATATATATATTTATAATTAACCAGTATCTCTTAAGACGAACGAAACTGTGAGGTTTTATGGAATTATGCCCGAAAATATCCAATTGGTGATCCAATACATTCTAAGTGGTACAGTTCCCATAACTTCTAGTCAGTTTATTTGTTATATAGAATTGACTTCAGTTGTTTCACTTCTTGGTTCTGACCTATATAGTGTACTTACTTTAATCAGTTTGTTAATTGTTATTACGTGTAACCTGTTACCGTTCGTTTTATGATGACATATAATACACACATACGCAAACACTGGGAGTGGCTACAGCAGTTGTATTTTGATAACTTTTCTCCCACAGTAAATCTATAATTACTTCATAACACTTGAATCTACAAATCTTAGGAAGGAAAAAATATTAAAACATGGTTTACCTAAGATAGAAACAAAAATATATTCTACTACATTTATTTACATATTTCCAGATATATAGTATATTACTTGAAAAAAAAAAACAACTATCGGCAGTATAAATAAATAGATAAAATATAAAACGTCTAAAATTGAAAGTTCACGAGGCTTTTCCTGGTGTATCTAAATCTCACGCTTGGTAGACTGATAATTGTACAAACAGGTCCAGCTATAGTGGGGGGGGGGCTATCTTAATTGTTGTGTGCCCCCCCTCAAGCTAATTCCGTCTATTAATCTAATTTCAGATTTGGACCATTATGTCTCACTGACCCCCACAGTTAAGAAAAGTTGGAGCCGAGACTTTGCGCATTTTAAAAACCTTCTCATCTTCCCATATACAATTACGTGCTTATGTACATAATAAACATATTTACCAAGATGAGCCGCTATATCACGAACATCAATACTCACACTAGCTGCTATCGCTACGATACCGTTAAAATGAGTGTAGAAAAATCAAGGAAATGTTGATACATATTATGTTACTCGTGATCTTTATAGCAGTAGTAAGAATAGATTAAAGACAATATGCTAACAAAAACAAGTATCATTACGTAAGCATTTTCTCACATTATAACCTCACCAACTTCTCAACATAATATAGTCACATATATAACGTCCCATACATATTAACACATTATCTGGCAGACGATTCAGGGTCAAATATGTAAATATTCTTATCATCTTATCGTGCTACTGATTATTATTCGGAACAACAGACCGTGTATATAATGCACGTGTTCTTCCGTGTATTATTAACTCGTATCTTGAAATCACTTCCGTGTACAATTTTACTGTCTTCAAAGTAAATTTTCGCAAAATATTATCATAACATGTTTTACACATTCATTCTATTTCTTATGTTTCAACAGTAGCCTACCAATAATATAACTTGGCATAAAAATGTATGAAATATAATACAAATGTAAGGAGGTCTAAATTTCTTGATCTTTAAGGTACAACAAGCAAACAGCTACATACCAGTTAATCCTCAATAATGTCTATCAAGCGATGTCTGTGAAACAGTTGGCCGTCACTGTGGATGTAGAATCAGCTGAACATCTGTTAGTTACCATAACCATTATATTGTGTACAGTCAGCTGAATGTTAATTAGTGTGTTTGGTGAGGTCACTGTTGTGTGTAAAATCAGCTGAATGTCAACGTGTTTGGTGAGGTCACTGTTGTGTATAGTCAGCAGAATGTTAACACCTCATTTACCATCACATCGTGTATCAGCTGAATGTCAACGTGTTAATAACTATCATACTGTATACAAGCAGTTGAATGACAATTGTTGTGTGTAAAGCCAACTGTAAAACAATCTACAAGTTGAGTATCACACAGTGTACAAACAACTGAATGTCAAAATGCTGGTTGTGTATCACACAGTGTACAAATAACTGAATGTCAAAATGCTGGTTGAGTATCACACAGTGTACAATCAATTAAATGTCAAAATGCTGGTTGAGTATCATACAATGTACAAACAACTAAATGCCAAAATGCTGGTTAAGTATCACACAGTGTACAAATTTTGTTTGTAATTAAGCACAAAGCTACACAATGGGCTGTCTGTGCTCTGTCCTAATTAAGCACAAAGCTACACAATGGGCTGTCTGTGCTCTGCCCACCACGGGTATCGAAACCCGGATTCTGGCGTTGTAAGTCCGCAGACATACCGCTGTGCCACTTGGGGGCACACAGTGTACAAATAACTAAATGTCAAAATGCTGGTTGAGTATCACACAGTGTACAAATAACTGAATGTCAAAATGCTGGTTGAGTATCACACAGTGTACAAATAACTGAATGTCAAAATGCTGGTTGAGTATCAGACAGTGTACAATTTTTGTT
>NW_013665611.1:2110833-2116897 GCF_000517525.1 Limulus polyphemus
TCTTAGTGTTGTGATAAAAAAAAAAATCACTTAAGTAATCTAAACAGTGTATTGTAGCTAGCAATAGGGCTAATAGGATTTTGGGTAGTATCTATATAAGTATTGAATACAAAACAAGGGATTATTGTTGTTTCACTGTATAGATCACTTGCAAAACCTCATTTAGAGTAGTGTGTACAATTTGAGCTCCCTTCCTCAAGAAGGACAATGAATTATTGGAGAAGACTTAGAGAAAAGACACTAGCATGATATCTGGGATGGTGGGATTGTCCTATGAAGAGAGACTAAAATGTTTTCTCTGGAGAGGAAAAGAGTCAGAGAGGATTTGATTGAGGTGTTTGAGATTATTAAGGGTATTGATAATATAGATTCATCAATTTTTGTTGTGTGTTTAGCAGTGAAAACAATAGAACAATGGGTCATAAATTCAAATTTTGGCAGCGTAGGAGTCTTCTGCAGTTTAGACGGTATTACTTTTCAAACAGGGTGGTTGGCTTTTGGAATGAGCTGCCGGGGGGGACCCCTTCAAAATTAGGATGAAAAGGGGCAGTTTTGGTTACAGATGTTGTCCTGGTTGTTTGTTTCGGATATTTGTGTAAAGCTATCTATCTGCAGTAACCTTCCCTAGTTTTGAACTGATAAACGAGAAATGGCTGCTAACCAACATAATCGACGCAAACTCTTGAGCTAACCTAATCCACTAACAAGATTTGACAGTTATTCTTATAACGTGCCCTCAGCTCCAAAGTGCGGTAGTTTTTTTGTTTTTTTTGTTTTTTTTGTATGTGTGATAACGAGACGCAAGCCATGGAATCTCGGATCCACAACATGATACGCTAACCATGCCAGTTCCAGATGTTGTCAAAGGACCTTCACTACGAACTACAGAGTTCTGTACCAGTTAACGCAAATTTCGACTTGTTCGATTATACACAGATGAATAGAATGTCCTGATACTAAAATCAAACTCCTAAAAAAAGTAAAAGACGAAAAGAAATCGCATTTTAACGTCAGCAATTACAAAATGACACAATTATAACAAGAAGCCACACCTAACAAATTAGCAAACAACAACATACACATGAAAATCGTCTCTCTTTTCAAGCCTTCCTGGCGCCAAAGAGGGTGTGCTGAAGATCACAGAGACTTAGGTGGAGATTACTTCTTGAGGCCTAGCGAGGCTAATGTGTTTAGTATTCATCCGAAGAGAAAAAAAAAATATCTTCTACATTAGAAACAGCTTATATTTCAAAGTACGTGACACACTGGAGGAGGGTCGAAACTCTCCCTTGCCCTCTCAAAGTTGTACTCTCTCTTATTGTAAATAACTTATGTTGGAAAAACAATACACACAGACACATGGAAATCTTTTTAAAACCATCACATTTTAGTTACCCTTATCTCGTTACAAATACTTTCTATCTATTGTATAAAAAGGTCAAAAAGAGCTTTTGAACACTAACTTAACATTGGCCAAGTTCATGGGTAGTGAAAAACTCTGCAGTCGGTGATATTAGCCGCCAGCCATGTGGATCAATAGTTAATCCCCCAACTGTTCTAGCCACGTGGTCTTCGTCTCTACGTTAAAGGTCTTTTTCACTAATCTTTTCTTCCATTAATCGTCCACACACATATACACGTTCTGTTCAAAAGTGGGCACATTGTTACTTTCGGAGAATTAGTAATTCGCTTATTACGTTTCCTTTTGTGATAAAGTCTAACAGGTGCATGAAAGGTGCATACTGAACGTCTTAGCAGTATAACAAAATATATACCTAGAGGAATATGAAGGAAAATTTGTACATACAACTATCAACTCTCCTGTTTAACAACCTCTTCATAGTTTCACAGCATTCATTTTCAGATATTATTTGACATACACGTGTATGTGCAAAAATATTATCTGGCTAAAATAAACAACCTTGTACAGATACAATCAGCACATTACTGGTTACCAAAACAGCTATTCTGCGTTTTACTACACGTTAGTATCATTTCATAATTTCCACACGTTGGTTCTTTTATTCTTCTTCAGACACAGTTTCCTAACCTATTTCTCACCTTTTTTTAACTTTGCTATTTTCATACAAGTTCTTTGTTGTTGTGGCATATTTTGTGTGTTGCGTACAAATTATTGTGTTTTGTTTCAGATATAATTAACTAACTGAGTTTTGAAACGAAAAAAAAATAACTTCGCTTTTAACCATCTTGTGTAAAATTTCTATTTTGTCGTTCATATCTATCAATTGCGTTTATGACTTTCAGAAGAACAATGGGTCTGTGATTCTAAGACAATGCATACTTTCCTGAAATACGTTAAGTTTTTATGTCGGCACAGCCAGCCCAGTCGGCCACTGTATCTCCAATATAGTTTCTGGTAAATAACGTGAGCCTATTGTTTGCAAACAGCAAAGTGCGCGACATACAAATAGTTTCGGTTCCGTGAAACTGTTTACCCTGTTCCCATGGTGATAATTAATTTGTTATTACTGGCTCACCGTTGTGCTGACGTTGAATGTGGACTTCAAGTGAGCAGTGATGGGTCCGCATTGAATATTACCGCGCTTGCCCATTAGCTTAGCCATAAGGAAAAAAAAATTCTAAACAACCTCAAAAATTCTCACATTCGGAGACATTAATTACGTGTACGAAGGGAAGGGAGGGGGGAGGGGGGGGGGCAAGATAAGCAGTTTCACCTTCCAAGAAAGATTAAACAGAATCTAAATGTAATGATCCTGTTATTCTATTTTATTGCGTTTCCTGTAAACCTACAGTACAATCCATTACATATTATCGTATTTCCATTTCAGAATATTCCAGGGTAACATCTGTAACAATTTGCTCTCTCCTAAATTAAGATAAGCAGTTTCACCTTCCAAGAAAGATTAAACAGAATCTAAATGTAATGATCCTGTTATTCTATTTTACTGCGTTTCCTGTAAACCTACAGTACAATCCATTACATATTATCGTATTTTCATTTCAGAATATTCCAGGGTAACATCTGTAACAATTTGCTCTCCCCTAAATTAAATCTCAAATGGCTTTGCTGCTCGCATTAAAATAAAAACTTTACAAACATGTTCTTCCAGCAAATTGTTCGTTCTTCAAGAACACTTTTTGTATAAAATCTCTCAACAGACGAAGCTTATGGAAGTTTCCATGGGAATATTGCAATCTTACGTATCTCAGTAGTTCTCGCTAAGCGCTGAAAATATTTGTTACGTATGCAAATTGTCTTTCATAAATTTATAAAATTTTAAAGGGACAAAAAGTAGCTTATTAGCCCATCAAAGATGTCCCTTCCAGCTCCCAACTATAACCACCCTTTACTGCTCATGTGTTCATCCAATCTTTTATTGAACTCAGTTAAATTTTCTATCTCCACCACCATTGAACAAGTAAACGAAAACAAAAGTAAAAAATAACGGGAAGTTAGATAAATGAATTTATATAGATGTTTTTTTTTTTGAAACGTTCTTGTATGTAAAGGTTAAATATCCTCATGCACTTCCAACCAGCCTGTAACGTGTAAAGGCTAAAAGGTCAAAGGCTCAATCAGCTAATTTATCACTGTCACACACACAAGAAATTAAGGTTGAAAATGTCGTCAGAAACTCCGCGTACGGTTATTACTACTACCTATGCAAAGTTCACTAAATGTTAGAATGTTTATATTAGCTAAGGTTCCAAGTAATCCAAGTGTTACAGTATTTTTGTTTCTTTCTTCTTTTATAACAATCACATCAACTAAAATTCCCAATTTCATGCATGATTAAAACAAGAAGTTTTACTATTATTAGTTGACAATAGGCCCAAAAACGAACACATTTTTCTTTTTCTTTTTTTATGAAGATGAGGATAACTTTGCAAATAAGATTGAAAAAGAAATCTTACCTCACCGAAAAAAACAAAACTCGTTTCGTAAACGGACGCAAATGTTTAGCCGACTGAAATGTCTTAAGTTTCAGAAATGAAAACATTTAAATTAGGATAAAAATGCAACTGTGGTTGTAGATATTATCTGAGGGCATTAACTGATAATTAAAGAGCTCTTTGTTAATGAACGTAAATATAAACGTTCAAATACGAAATACATAGGAGAACAAACAATGAAAAATAAATTTAAAAAATAAAACGACGAAAAAAAATACCATTTTAACATCAACGCTTATCCCACAAGAATGCCACTGTGTGTACACTGTACAACCACCTGAATGTCAGCGTGCTAATTAAACTTCACACAAGTGTGCATCTGGTCATTTGAATGTCTAAATGACATACAGCCGTCTCTTTCTGGTCTTATGTACAATACCGATGTAGCTTACTTACAAAACTGTTAAAATATAGAAATAAAACTAGGAAATGTGCCTGTTAGTCGTATAACTGTCGCCTTTTTTGGATCTGAATAGTCTGCGCTCTTTTCATAATCCTTTCAGTAAACAGCACAAAACTAAAATGCTTATTCAGCTTCTAGTGACGGGTTTAACCTGAAAATGTTATGATTAGTTTGTTAATTTAGAAACATTCTCCTTTCTGTATAAAATTTTTAAGTAAAATACGTACACCGATCCAACAAGCATTTTAAATTTACTTATATAGAATTTGAATAAAATAAACACCTTCCACAAATTTAGAAAAGATACACACCACTTTGAAGTTTTCCTGTAGGCAACACGTAACATATGCAATAATAAATACAATATTCAATTTGCCTACCGAAACTGTGGTTATATTTTATTTTCTACTACAAAGCATTTTCCCTTTATTCTCTGCCTTTTGTGCAGTATTTCTATGGTGCCTATGTATCTTCGATCACTCAATACTTAAGTGAATTCTCTTACAGAAACTACCTGGAAAAATGTCAATATTGTAAGAACTGATTAATTCCAACCAGCACTGAAGGCACAAAACTTTTGTAACTGTGGCAATGAACAAACTTCATTCAACTTTGACACAATGGCATAATGTTAACTCTGGATATAATCAATAACCTTTAGTAAAACCAACCAGGTGTCATAGGAAAGTAAATACCACTATAACCACGTTGAAAAAACTACAAAGAAAACAACTCTAAAATAAATAAAACATGGAATTTTGATATACACGTTGATGCTTTATCATTATTATATCAGATCATTGAATACAATTTTTAAGAAAAACTACATACGCGTATTTATGTTATGCTGATGAAAAGAGCTATTCACGTTGTTAGTTCTGTTAGATTCAATTACCGGATATGCAAGCAAGTAACAACTACGAAAAAACAGGTGATATTTCAACTTCAATTAATAATACGCAAGTACGGGGCAAAACTCAGATAATAATCTAGTGAATTATCAAGTATCTTAAACATCATAGGTAAACTTAATTCATATCTGTGTGTGTTACACACATATATATATATATATACAATTCTGGATATAAAAATCGGTGAACGTTTTCCTAATAAGTACATGAACAATGTTATTTTCGTTTCTTTGTAAGCGTAAACAGTGTGCAAAATATCCTAAATTAAATTAGCTAGAAATCAATGGTACATCAGAAACTTGTTTTAAGTATCAACGAAAACAAAAGTAAAATAATAATAACGGGAAGTTAGATAAACAAGTAAACGAAGACAAAAGTAAAAAATAACGGGAAGTTAGATAAAAATTATTTGTAGGCAGTGTGATGCTCAACTAGCATTTTGACCTTTAATTGTTTGTACACTGTGTGATACTCAACTAGCATTTTAATATTTAGTTATTTGTACACTGTGTGATACTCAACCAGCATTTTGACATTTAGTTATTTGTACACTGTGTGATACTTAACTAGCATTTTGATATTTAGTTATTTGTACATTGTATATTAAAATGCTAGTTGAGTATCACACAATGTACAAATAACTAAATGTCAAAATGCTGGTTGAGTATCATATTTAGTTATTTGTACATTGTGTGATACTCAACTAGCTATTTAATATTTAGTTATTTGTACATTGTGTGATACTCAACCAGCATTTGACATTTAGTTATTTGTACATTGTGTGATACTCAACCAGCATTTGATATTTAGTTAT
>NW_013665611.1:2117755-2122231 GCF_000517525.1 Limulus polyphemus
TCATGTGTTCATCCAATCTTTTATTGAACTCAGTTAAATTTTCCATCTCCACCACCATTGAAGGCAGCTCATTCCAAAAGCCAACCACCCTGTTTGAAAAGTAATACTGTCTAAAGCGCAGACGACTCCCACGCTGCTAAAATTTGAATTTATTACTGACCATATATTTCCGTGTGGTAAACACAGTTAGCTGATCTTAAAAATATAAAACATACTGTCACTAATAAAATACTATAAGACGTTTTTGGCTTCCTCCTATACATTAGGAAATCATGCGAGTATCACAGGGTATCACTGCGAGTTGTATTTAAACGGGGAAATGTTTGGTTTGAATTTCGCGCAAAGCTACACGAGGACAATCTGCCCTAGCTGTCCCTAATTTATTAGTGATAGACTAGGGGGAAGGCGCCGCCACTCGTCGCCAACTCTTGGGCAACTTTTTTACACGAATAGTGGGATTGACCGTCACATTATAACGCCCCCACGGCTAAAAGGACGAGCATGTTCGGTGTGATGGAGATTCGAACCCGTAACCTGGGCGTAAAGGCCAAATACTGTGTTTGCTTGATTCTCGTTGCATCTTGTTTAACCTCAGAATGCTTTAGATGTATATACATAAACCTAATACTGTATCATGGAAAAATGAACAAAAGGAAAAACCAAGAGGCTATTTCAAAACACGTTTACCGATACACTTTCTAACAGCTGTTAATGAGAATAAATGTATGATAGAAATCTTTAACAAATTCCCTTTACAAAATTTATCGTACTAAGAAATTACTATTTAATTTTTAACAACACGTGAACATATATTGTGAAGCTTTACGAATCATTGATCGTTTATGAGAGGAGGCTTACACAATACGACAGTGTAACACTGAATAACATTCGCATAATTTTCCGATCGATACGAACGCATCCCGGCAGGAAATATTTCAACAAAGATTTCGCATTAGTTTATCAAACAATACAATTAAAAAGTGTTACAAACGTTTCGCGATACGGAGGTGTTGTCGATCAATAAATAAAACGTGTCGTAATTGGACGTTTCCGAATCAGATTAAAATCGGTCGGAAATAGCAGAAAAAAATAATCACAATATTTATTGCATTCCACATTGGAAGGTGCGTTTCCATGATCCGAATAATGAACGGCGCTAAAAAGCAGTATTAACAGTTCCAGAGAAAAAGAATCATCACCACGAAACAACTGAATCTAAATATTAGAAGTTTGTTTGTTTCGCGCAAAGCTACACGAGGGCTATCTGCGCTAGCCGTCCCTAATTTAGCAGTGTAAGACTAGAGGGAAGACAGCTAGTCATCATCACCCACCGCCAATTCTTGGGCTACTCTTTTACCAACGAATAGTGGGATTGACCGTCACATTATAACGCCCCCAGGGCTAAAATGGCGATTATGTTTGATGTGACGGGAATTCGAACCCGCGACCCTCAGATTGCGAGTCGAGCGCCGTAACCACCTGGCCATACAGGGCCTAATATTAGAAGTAAATGATAACAAGTGTAGATAACAAAGAGAAGTATACTGTAAAGGTGTTTTGGGATGGATAGTGCCATAATCATGACGCTGTCACAACCATAACTTGCATGACTATTGGTAGCATAACTGTGTTGGCGATAAGCTGTTGCATCAAAATTCGTACTGAAAGCTAAAAATATTTGGTGACTGACTAGCTTCTACATACATCACTTACAGACTAACATTCTTCATGTTTTAATAACATACTTTAAAATAATAAAATCAGTATTGTCGATGTCAGCATGTATGTTCCTTCCTCTCTGATCTTAAAGTTCCTTAGTTTTTCGTGTGGATCTAATTCAAATAATGTGCAATCTCATTTTCATCCCAATTCCCAGAGAGAGAGTGTTCTAGGTTAAAACCTCGACGGAAGACCATATAATCATATCTATAACACTTACTATTATTTTTAGTGTGGAGATGGGCAAAGTGCGTACAGAACGTTCATTCTGATCTTACACTCGATAAGTTCTTGATGTGAATTTTAGAACAGAATGTACTACAGAACCATGACCTTACAATGCTTGAATTACCGAATTTGATCTTTGTGTGGGGATGTAAAAAGATCAGTGCGCGGCCTTGTTCCCCTTTTAAACTTACAGGGTGTTAAAATCTTGAGAAATGGGCAAATAACATTGCCTTCCCCCTGTAAACTTAACGTGTGATTTTTTTTCATGTGAAGCAGAAATGAAGAACATGCATATAGTATAGAAGGCAGTATGTGTAAGATCTTTTTGTGAGGCAATACAAAGGAAGTTATGTAGTATCCTATTCCTCTTTAATCTTACAGTGTCTTAAGAGGTTGATGTGAAGTTATGAAAAAAATTGTGTTCGATCCAGCTTCCCTTTGATTTTGTATGGTGTAAACACTGGATATGCAGTATAAATAACAAGTCGTAGAATATCATTCCTATCTAAACTTACAATAGACAGGTTCCTCGTGTAAAGCTGTACACAAAACAATGTGACCAATCTCACCACGTGTACCTTCTTAATCTGGATCTGTGAATGCTACAAAGCTGAACAAGATATAATGTGCAAGATACTATCCCTATCAAATTTCACAGTGTTTTCATGTGGGAAGCTAGGCAAAGGACAGTATGTACGATACTGACCACTCCTCTAATATCAGTGTTTATGTTCGTGATCTGGGTCCGGATGAACAAAAATTTGTACAAGACTTTATAAGTTATTGAGATCATTGTTTATGGGGGAGGGGTATTAAATGTGATAGCATTTTAAAAAATATAAAATCCCCAAAACATGTCTAATTACATAATTCACAAAAACCAAAAACTTTTATTTTTTGTACACTTAATGATAAATATTAAACGAACCATACCACTTAGAACACGACAGTGGGGCCACTTGTTGAATATTGCTATTACTGGTACAGCACAAAATCTATTAGGTCATGCTATATAAACCAAAGTTTAAACTGATAATTTCAATATTGGATATAATTATTAATGACGCAAGAAAACTAAAGATAATCAAGCGTTTTTTTTTCTCGTTTTTTAATGAAGTATTAAAGATACAACCTTTCTTCGTGTTTCTTCAAACATAAAATGGCTTTCACGTGTCGAAATTGTAACTTTCAAACAAAACTGAAAATAATGCGAGATCTCTCAGATTCCAAGAAAATTCGTTTCTGTACTTTATACCCAAAATAAGGTACTTAACATGCAAAACTTTCAGTTCGGAGAAATTCAATCAACGTCACCTCCATTTATTACGTGGCTTGAAAATTTCGCATGAATCGTTTTTCTTACCATACACAAGTGTACGGTGTATTAGCGTACTGAAAAATCTAGCATAATTTCACGTCTTCATCAAGTTATTTTCCCCAAACTTTTAATACAGGTTAGCTCATGTGGAAGAAACATATCTTTATTACATTTGACCAACATCCAACACGTTGAATAGTTTCATATGGTCTGCTCCTGCCTTCTGCTTTCGAAAGTTGTCTCCAAAACAACTTAGAATCAGGAGCAGTCCATGTGAAACTATTCAACATGTCAACACAATGCCTCAAACTTTCTTTAAAATAAAACATCCCATATGAAGCCGGGCGTGTTCTAGTGTTTAGTGAGTCAGGTTGAGGATCCAACGGTTCAAGATTCGAGACGTGATGTTTCTGGTAATGTTCTGCACTTTCAGTTGTAAGCGCATTATATAATGTTGTCTATTCGGTACCAAAATGGGTCTGCAGCGGACCCTGCTGACTGGCTGTCTTTCATCTGGCTAATGTTTGAAAATTAGTAACTGTTAACCCTGAATCCTATGGATCTTTGACCTAAATAATTAGATTAGGTTGAATTTCCAATTCCAGTATTTAAGTATGCCTAGTCACAGATAAACGGACAGGTACCATTAAATCTGAGGTAAACTAAATTAGTATACACTCAAACACATACCCAACTGATGGAGTATTAAAGTGGAGGAAAACCTATGTATTTTGATATGTGTTCAGTTTACATACAGCCCTGATTAAGTAGGAAAAACCTCAGATACATGAAGGATTGCTCGAGGTGTTTGTTTGTAGTTAAGCACAAAGCTACACAATGGGCTATCTGTGCTCTGCCCATCACGGGTATCGAAATCCGATTTCTAGCGTTGTAAGACCGCAGACATGCCGCTATGCCACTGGGGGCTGCCTGAGGTGAAAAATCACTATAAAACACAACCTATCAGGTTCGTACCTTCACTATACGAAGTTAGCGCTTGTTACATCGGTATGTTTGGAATTTCTACAAGCGAACCAATAGGCACTGGTTCAGACTTCAATCTGACCAATTTCAGCAACTACTAATTTACTAATATTCTCTAAGGATCGTAAGAAACAATATCTGTATTATGTTATGTTAATTACCATTTTTTTAGGAGAGAACAGTGATTATAATATAAAACACAGCTTTAAATCGCTATAAACTTACCA
>NW_013665611.1:2123033-2128566 GCF_000517525.1 Limulus polyphemus
CCATACGTCACTTGACCAGAATGTCTTCGTTCATTCTCCACCTGCTTGAACGCGAAGTACGATTGAAGGTCCATCTTGGTGAACCCACACCCTGTTAGACTCATTTCAAGTAAGTGGAGATATCTATTACATTCTGTACTTTTGTCCTGGGACACGTGAAAGACGTTTGCCACTACCTTGCGTATTGCTTTCCACGATTTGGGTACGACTTGTCTTGGGGTTATTTCTGGATGGTCGTTGTCCTAGACCCGAAGTTGATCCATATTCCTCTGTTTTCCAATTCCATCGAATACAATGGACATATCATTGTCTTGGAAATTATAAATTCCAAATCTAAACACATCTTTATTATCTAAAGTATACAACTTTTTACGCCAGAAAGGGCTTTTACATACCCTTCTTAATAGCGATCTATTTTCGGTGGCATCACACTACCTACGTAAAGCCATACAATGTCAAAATGTACCTCTGACACACGCCCTTCCACCATATATATGGCTAAGTATTCATAACATCTTTCTTGTTTATACCATTCTTAGAAAATATATCCAATACCAAGAATGAAACATTCTGCACAAAAGAGTAAATTTGTATCGTAATCAAGTTGACTGAATAATGACACAGGACGAAGAAAAAATACAGTTGTACAGAATGAAGTACAAATATATATATACATACACAATACAGTTTCTTTAATGGGTTTCGTTAATCCATAAATAAAGTCAAAATTTACTTCAAAAAGCTATCATCAGGTTATTTGACCTACGATTTTATAGTTTCATTATCTTAACATAATACGCACAGCACTCGTAATTAGATAAATAAAATGCAGCTTAGTAAATAACTTCATTTAATATTGTTAGTGCACCTGTAACGCACATTTCACGGGTTAGCATCACTGCTCTTCCCCTGAGTAATGTTTATATTTATAACTACCACCACAGTGCTTGTATATATCAACTACATTTCAGAAAAGTGGGGGGGGGGACACGTCGCTATTCTATAATTTACGATCCACAGAAGAAGAAAAGAAGAAAGAACAACGCATTCCCACCTTGAATTTAAAGTTCTCTCGAACAACCGGCGTTGCACATACACAGTTGTAGCACGAGTATTATACACGTACAAACTATGTTTGAGATTTTTTTTTGGGGGGGGGGGGGTATCTGCAGCCGTGAGGCCCAAACAACGGTGGAGGTACACCATATATCATGTTTATTCGTACGTATCACAGCGTAGACATACATGTACGTCCTTATGTTCACGAACGACTTGTTCATTTCTAACTATTGCGTCATGCTTTATGCTCAGTTAAATTTGAAATCGAGTTGGTAGTATCTACCGAATAAGTACACATGTCCAATGTTTACATATCATACCGTGGAAGTAATATACAGATAATGACTTAGAATTTCTAAACTGGAAATAGTTTACTGATTCATAATTATACAGATGTTTACAGAAAATACTTTTTAAATTGACTTTAACTAATTTAGTGCACTATTATAAAGCACAGTTCTCCGCCAATTCTAGGTCCATAACACTTAATAATAACGTGTCTTTAAACTATTCATTAATAGTACAAATGCGTGATTCCCCTACAAAATAAATTTCCCCTCTCCTCTAACTAAAAATTGGGTTCATTGGATAA
This sequence comes from Limulus polyphemus, assembly GCF_000517525.1. Classification (NCBI taxonomy): domain Eukaryota; kingdom Metazoa; phylum Arthropoda; class Merostomata; order Xiphosura; family Limulidae; genus Limulus; species Limulus polyphemus. The sequence continues at coordinate 2,124,685 of NW_013665611.1, forward strand.
CTCTCATGATATCGCGCATCGGAAAAGATTATTTTACAGCCATTTTACCATGCTCATAAACTTTCGCCATGGTAACGCATATTGCTCGGTTTCTATGTTATCAATAACCTGACAACATGGTATTTTACTGACGTCATGCAGAGCACCATAATTAAAGCCTTTTGCGTGCACGGCGTCACTGCATTTAATAATATTTGCCTGTTTAACAAAACAATTAAGTACATATATACAGCGCCACTTTTCTGTAGTCTTGTACAAGACTTCTGTTCGCAAATCTCGGAAATCGTAATAATAAAGCATTCTTTTAAAAGTCATTCTAGTGGTAGTAATTTAGAACTAAGGTATATCCATGCAAATGAGCAGTGTTCCATTTATATAATCTACATGATCGGTTAGCTACAGAGCTTGGTTAACTGAAGAATCTAACATTAGTAATCAAAGTGTGCAACCCGTTTAAAAGCCTCCCTTGGGAGATTTTGTTTGCTTAGAAAACTCGCACAAAACTACACAAGATCTATCTGCAATAGCTGTCCCTAATTTTGAACTGATCGAACAAAGGCAAAGCAGCTATTCAACACCACCCACCGTCAACTCTAATCAAACAGTGAGAATCGACAGTCACTCTTAATATGCATTCAAATTTTTGCGTCAAAAGGACGCGGAGATGGATCCATAGATTCATAATCTGGCACGCTACCCAAAGTCATGCCTGTCCCAATGATTACAATCTGAATCTTAATCTAAAGGAAATGTGACCTGGCCACCATGCATCTACATGTTCTAGAACACCACCACCAGTCAATCGAAACCGTACTTTCAGATGGGGGTGATAGATCCGAGTGGCAACATTGATAAACTTCTGTGTTAACCTATATGAATTTTTGTAACTGTCACAGATAATTAACGACCCGTTCAATAAAACACATCTTTTGATCTTATAGCTCATGAGGTCGAATGATCAGATAAACATGTCACGTTATACAATCCAATTAAAGCAATGATTGATGCGCCACGGTATATGTAATCACATTAACTTAAGCGAAAAGATATGGATCACAGTAGTTGCTAATCGAACATTGGATGGTACGCTTTAAAATGTAACGAAGGTCATACGAACTGAGGTAAACACAGCGCATATATATGTATGTAACACAGACCATTCACCCTCGTGTAAAATACTACTAACAACGAATAAAAAAAACACTTATTCAGAACAGGAAATAATTTCAATATTTTGCGGATAACGTCTAATAGCACAATAAGTTACACAGAAATGGAAACGTATATCACCTATATTTGTTGTGTCTTAAATTTATTTCACTATTCCGCAGTTCCATTATTCAATTACACACATTTCTCAACAACTCACTGACATGGATTGTAAGCCATTTAAAGAAATAACTCATATATCGCTTAATCTCGAAATGCCGAGATTTTTTTTTTCTTTTCCTTTTTAGTTCCTGCAGTATCTGAAGCAGTTCAATTGTTAGAGACAAACGTAGAATAGCGTTGAAATGAAAGAAAGAAAGAAAACAGGACACTCTAATACAGTAGAATGCCGGTGTTCTATCAATGGGATAGTACAAACGTGACTAAAATGAGAATATCAGAACGGAATCTCGCAGAAGAGAATAAGTTATATACAAGAGATAAAACTTCCATTTAATTACCAAAGTCAGAATTACTAGAGAACCAAAAACAAAATCCTGAAATTAAATTTAGTTGGAAAAAATATAAACATCGCCGACATTGTACAAGGTTCTAGGAACCACCGTAAAACATTAAATATTATTTACTTACTCTTTTGCCCTCACAAATGTATTTACACATATCGCGGCTAAAACCAGAAAGAAAAAAAAACTACTGATGGTAAACTTACTCAATAAATAACTTACGTTAAATATATCTCTGATAACCTTAATATATAAATAATTAAAATGAGTGTAATATCTTTATATAATGGATGGCGACTAACGACTCGGAAAAGTTGTTCTAGAATAATTTTGTGAAGGTTGTTCATGTAATATTCCATGAACTTTCTATGTTTTAGTTGAAACATTCATCACCAGGTTCTGATTACTCACGTTCGTTGTTATACAATGTATTTAATATGGCATAGGCTTTCACGTCTCACTGATTTCCATAAAGTTAATTTCTTGTTACAGATGTTTTGTGGCAGGTTGCCGATATTATAAGGGTTTCTTTTTCTCTTTTAAGTTCTTACTGGCTCTGGGCCAGTGTGCCTTTGTAATTTAACGGTTTTGTCGACATTACTGGAGCAGTTTCTTTAATGAGGATGCCCTTTGTAACTCTTGCTGATATCAGTTTTTTTTGTTTTTTGTTTACATAAATAAAGGATACAACACTTTAATTCCCATCTAAGAATTGTTCACGTTAATTAATAAGAACAAAAAATTATCATAGGTGTGACAACAGAAAACTGGATTTCTGAATAACTGCTCACTTCACAACGTTTTGCCTAATTTGCCTATAATAAGCTAATAATGTAATTTTCTACTCCGTTTAAAAAACAACAACAAAGCAGTTTATTAAATATACATTAACTGCTGACACACGTTTCTGGGACAAATTCAGTATTCAAAAGCATGTACTGAATGATAGTTTTAAATATTTCCTAAAAGCATTAAATATTCATTTATATTACTTAAAAACAGTTCATTTATCAGTGCTTTAGGAGTTATGAACCGCTGTATTGTCAATCTGAGGGTCGCGAGTTCGAATCCCCGTCCCACAAACCATGCTCGCCCTTTCAGCCGTGGGGGTGTTACAATGTGATGGTCAATCCCACTATTCGTTGATAAAAGAGTAGCCCAAGAGTTGGCGGTGGATGTTGATGCCTAGTCTTTCTTCTAGTCTTTCACTGCTAAATTAGAGACGGCTAGCGCAGATAGCCCTCGTGTAGCTTTGCGCGAAATTCAACTCAAAACCAAACAAATCGTCAATTTTAACGAATAATAATAATAATCGTAAATTCTGTCTGCAGTACAAGGGATGAGAAGAAAAAAGTATTTTTTCATTAACCGATTTTTTCTATGTGCTTTACGGCTCTATATATACAATACTGATCTACAATAATCGACTTTCTGTGACGTATTTTAAAATAGCAATGATACAAATTCATTTGGCAATTTTAACTTGACTTATTCTGACTTCTGTTTACTGGATGTTTAATACTGAAACACTTAAATAAATCGGGAAGAAATGTAACTTTGCCGAACATTTGTATATGATAATGAATCTGATCCATTAGTCATATCAACATTACTACGACTATTGTCTCTCTTACAATGCATTGACACTGCTTCAATACAGCATGGCATTCGTCTCTTTTGACCTGATGTATACATCTTATTATCTCCTGAATGAAAGTTTGTTTCCTGGACAAAAACTATATCACTTTAACAAAACCCACGTCATTTCTGACGCAAACTGTGTTCCCCAAAGACCTGGTTTAGCATCCCAGAAGCTCGTACAAAGCAATTACTCAGGTTTATACCTTTTGGTCACATTCTGTTAATTCAACCAAAACAACAAATACTATCTTATTATTTCGTCATTCAATTCACTGAGATCTGTTATTACTCTTTATTTACGACTTTAAAAACATTCCAAAATTCTCAAGAGTTAATAGAAATGTCAGATGTCACTTTCTCATTCCTCACTAAACATTAGTGAGTAATGTTATTTGTAATGCTTACATTCAGAAGATGGATTTTATTTTTTTATTTATTTTTTACAAGAAGAGATTGATTCAGACAGTACAGGCAGATGGCTGCAATGTAGCCAACATCATTCTGGTTTATTGATCTTTTTCTCGTGGCTCAGACGAGGAGGAAAAGCGGTTTGGGCAACTTCGAACAC
>NW_013665611.1:2129566-2139516 GCF_000517525.1 Limulus polyphemus
GTAGGTTTTGAACCAAACTAAATAACATTAAACCTTTTTTTGGTTTACGGCATTTTCTTATTTTGATGTTTTGAGCTATTTTGTGTTTAGAAAAGTATATACTAATTTTTATTTTTAAAGTATCAAATTGAATTTTTGTTCAATAAAAATCTTTCAAATGCGACTATAGCTTTTTTTCCCCAAAACTTTGTCTTCAAAATAAGGGTGCGTCTTATACACCGGTGCGTCTTATATTCCGAAAAATACGGTAACTGAGAGAAAAACGAAAGTCTGCACAAGCATACGAAATTTTTGTTTGTTTGTACATGTTAATGTGACATTTTTCTTAGAGTTTGAGAATAACCTGTTTTTATTGTACCTTAGAGACTTTAATCATTACTACTGGTCCCCAGCTAACATTAGTCCTGCTAATTAGAGAGGGTGCTGACGTGTGTGGATAGTCAATGTGGCTTTCTATCCGTACGTGAACAATAATGAATTGTTTTCTCCCCTAAAGAAACAGTTTTGAAATGATCCAATTACATTTGAGTTTTGTAACGACACAAACTGACGCCAAATAAGTGTCTAACAGTTACAGGAAGTAGAAGACCCACGAGTCATCTTGGTTCTAACATAACAAAGGATTACTGTTAAAAAACATTCACTATTCACTGGCCATTTTGATTGAAATATGAGAATTCAAAATATCTTTCGAGTTAAGCCCGTTTTGAATTAGTATGTCTGTCGTGTTCGCAAGCAGAAGAAAACGTGTCGTGCACAGAGTTAATAAAATAGTTTTGCATGTGTTCTTATCTCGATGCACGTCCAGTGACAAGGCTATACAGATTAAACTAAAACTGATCTTAAAAGGTCACGCACGCCGGGAAAATACAAGCGCAATATCAGTTTATTTCTTTATTTCGGATTTTCGTATGGATTTATGAGATTAAAATTTAAAATGTACTCTTTTTCTGGCCACACAAATTTTATACATTAATAGAATATTAAAATATATTGTGTACAGGAAAGACGTCGTTTCACAACTTGACTAACGTCGATGATAACACTTCGTGTTTAAGCGCAAGGGTACACAATGGGTTATCAGCATTTTGCCCACTGCGAGTATTGAAAACCGGTTTTTAACTTATAAGCCCTCCAACTTACCTCTGAGCCACGGGATAAAAGTTTCACAATAACCTTTCCTTTTTAATACTTGATTTTTAAATGTAGGAAATTTCATATTTTTACCTTATTTTTGTACGTATCACATACATTCAAGTTTGAATAACTTTTATTTTTCATTTCGCACAAATATATTTTTAATATTAAATTTTACATTTCATACTCGTCTTTAGTATTCAATAAGTTATCTTAAATTTCAAAACAGTCATATGTCGATTAACACTCAAAACTTTATATCTGCGTATACAAAGTTCTTGAATGGTTTATATTTACATACAACTTCCTCCCCTTGCTACTTCCTCTCCTAGTTCCCCTCTTTTATTTTGAATTTCTCAAATTTTCTTTTCTGGTTTTAAATGTCACTATGACTTTATACGATCGATCTGAAAAGCGATACATTTAATATTTTGAACCTTAATTTCAATCTGATGTCTGCCTTACGTTTATAAAATTCAAAATCTATTTGACTTTATACCATATTCTGAATTTCACACCTTCAATTTTACATTTCAAAATAACCTGTAAGGTTCATTATTTTAGGCTACAGATTTAGATAGGAAGTGTTACACTTGAGTTTTTCATTTCTTTATAAATTTTGTATTTTTTTCTATTCGATTCTGAATTTCAGTTTAAGCTTAATAACTTTTTTCCTGGTTATTAATTTGGAACTTTCAAACGAGTCAGCATAATTAAAGGTCATTATATATTCTAACATAAATAACTAAACTCAGCCCTCAAACCGAAAATAGGCGCATACATGCAACGATTATTTTTGCCCATAGTATATACATTTCAAAAATATTGATAAAACTTCGGAGTATTCCGAGTGTAAACAACGTATTTTTCATGGAAGTTTTATCATGTATTTCGATCTTTCTCCCCAAACATACGACACCGATAACACTAGTCTATCTTCAAGTTTTTCTCATACTCACAGGTTTACAGCTTTATTGCTAGACGTCAGTAACACATGCATAAATTAGTTAACTTTAACTGGCACCTTCTCATGTTATAAGACAAACTGATAGTAAATACAAAAATATATATATAAATTTGCCATAACTTTGACTACATAATTGTTTAAGTAAAACTAACTGGAAAAGATGTACTAGTACTGTATCCGAAACCAAAGTACTATCGTATACATATATCGTCAAAATCTGTATTTCTAATATTGTGAACACATATATACTCGAATGTAATTGGATCAGTTACACATATACTCGAATGTAATTGGATCAGTTACACATATACTCGAATGTAATTGGATCATTTACACATTTGTAGGCCCATCAAAAATTAATTATATGTTGGTACACTGCGTGTGAAACTAAGTACAAATTTATAGGAAACTCTTGCAACACGCTATGATTATATATTTTTTAACACTGAAGTAGAAGAAGCTCTTGCAACACGCTATGATTATATATTTTTAACAGTAAATTAGAGAAAACTCTTGCAACACGCTATGATTATATAGTTTTAACACTAAACTGGACTTCCGATTACCCTTTATATAGATACAGAGGTTGGACAATATAACGAAAACACCTGTTAATTTCTACATTTTATTTATTAATATGGAATTAGCAGACAATATAGCACTAATACGACGTGAAATTCATGAAACAAAGTGTTGTGCATTACACAATGATTTTTTTCCATTCGTACATTAAAGCTTCTTATTGTTGACGTTTTAAGAAGACATTTGCTGTCACTTTACCTTTCTGTGAGATGATAAGCCCTAAAATATTCCAACAAAAACAAAACTGCCCATACCATCACAGAGTTTCCACCATGCTCAGCTGCACTCAGGGTTATAAGCTTACTTTTTGTTTACGCCGCATTTTAAACGCGTCCATTTCATGGATTTGGTTTCGTTTGTTTTGAATTTCGCGCAAAGCTACACGAGGGCTATCTGCAGCTAGTCATCATCACCCACCGCCAACTCTTGGGCTACTCTTTTACCAACGAATAGTGGGATTGACCGTCACATTATAACGCCCCCACGGCTGAAAGAGCGAGCATGTTTGGTAGGAAGGGGATTCGAACCTGCGACCCTCATATTGCGAGTCGAGCGCCCTAACCACCTGGGAAGAGTGTAAAAAATTACACAGGCCTGCGAATTTAAACTTGGTAAAAGTTGCTTTGGTTTTAATAACGGATTTTCCATAATTCAACTACGCAGGTTTCGAAAATATTTTGTTTCTATTACGTAAGGATTTTTTTACAAATCGGGAACAAGAAAATAAAACTTGCTTATATCAAATTATTATTTCGTTTAACATAATGAATTTTTTTTATTATTATTATGTTTGTTAACAAACCGAAGAAAAGGGAAGAACTCTGATGTCAAACGAATATGCATCTTCATTCATCCCGATTTTATTTTTCTGAAATCTACGTCATTTAGTATCAAAACTACGTACTGTGGTCTTTCTTTTATGTATTGCGTTATGACATTTTGTGAAAAATCTGTACGTGTTGGAGAGAAATGCATATCATTTTCGGATTCAGAGGACAGAAATTACTGTAGAACATGTAAAATTTTCTAGACAATAAAACCATCGCAGGCCTACGTTATTCATCTGACCAAACCACATTCTTTGATCTTCTGTCGAATGTTTATGATCTTGGCGTTATTTTACTCGGGATTCTGTTTTTTTTTTGTTGTTGTTGGTATTAACTAGAAGATTCAGAATGGTCAAACTCCATGGAAGCCACTTTTGTGCAGTTCTTTTCGAGTGTTTTTACAGAAATCGGTTGTACTGAGCACAGTTTTGACGCTGTAATCTTGTTTATATCTCAACACATGTGTTAATGCTCTTCTATTACTTTAGTTTTGGATATCAATGCTGAAATCACTTCTGACACTGTACCTTATGACACATTCATTATTTTAGGTGTTTGTATCACTGGGAATCTAGCTAGATGTTTACTCACTATCAAGGCTCTTAAAAAAGTATGGGTGTTTTCCTTATTCTGTCCAACCCCTGAGTTTGTTTGTATGTGTTTGAACATAAATTATTTAAATGAAATGATGCATGCCACATTTTTCCTTAAAATGAATAAATTTGAATTTTTACCCAGATGGATAAAACAAACCTTTAATACAAAACAACAATCTTAATACATAGTTTAGTAATTAGCGTGCTGGGCTGTGTATCGAAAGGTCCATGGTTTGAGCGGTGATATACTGCTGAGCATGCTCTGTTCTTTCAGCTGTGGAAGCGTTACAAAATTGAGAGTCAGTCTTATATTCTGTTGAGAGTAGTCCTGTAGCTTAGACAGCAAACACTACTACTGATTGCACTCCCTTTGGTCAAGCAGGTATGAACTAGGGCCTGTCATTACGAACCTTGTGGTTTCTGACCTAGCCATTTAAACTCATGTGTTGTATAAGGTGCGATTAGAGTTTAAAATACTATACCAAAATAGATTGATGTATCAAGTATGTCAGGTGACCTTGATCTTTAAAAAAATCAGAACATCACAGCTGCACACCTGTCACAAGTTTGTTTCGAATATCTGCGCAAAGCTACACAAAGGCTATATGCGCTAATGTTCCTAACTTTGAACTGATAGACCAGATAGCTAGTCCAAAGCATCCATCTCAGACACGTAAGGTATTTCAATCGAATAGTGGGATTTGACCGTCATTCTTATAACTCAACCGACGGCCCCAAAATGCGGAGCACAATTTTACGGCAACGATACGCTAACAACTAGACCACACGTTACCCCTAATAAAAGTAGCTTCCCTATTAAATACAATGGAATAAAAACGTGAGATGTCTTAAGAATTTGGCCTCCTTTGATCTGTGGTCAAATATACAATAAAAAACACAAAAAAGTTCACGATAACTATATAATATGAAACTGGTTTAAGAATACACAGGCTGGCAACTTATTCTGAAGGTCTATGTTAATATACAGTTCTACATTTAAATTTTAATAAGGGAAACGAATGGAATCTGCCAAATATCGTTAACAAACCAAAGGAAGTATGTAACCAACAAAGAGGAAAAACACTTGAGAACACTATTCCCATTTAGCAATGCTAATTTTACTTAATCTATGAAAATCATATAGGAGAGCATTTTACTCCGAAACATGCAAGTAAATTTCGATATGCAAAGCTAATTAGAGTAAAAAGAAATATACCCATAGCGTGTTGCAAGAGCTTCCTCTAGTTTAGTGTTAAAAATATATAATCATAGCATGTTACAAGAGCTTCCTCTACTTTAGTGTTAAAAATATATAATCATAGCGTGTTGCAAGAGCTTCCTCTAGTTTAGTGTTAAAAATATATAATCATAGCATGTTACAAGAGCTTCCTTTACTTTAGTGTTAAAAATATATAATCATAGCATGTTGCAAGAGCTTCCTCTAAACATACTGATGATGCCAAGTTAACATTGGCGAAACGCTGTTTTATTCGATATTTTTTCTATCCCATTTTAGCTTTTTTCTGAATTCTGAATATTTTATAGCGTGTGTGGGATAACTCCAACATCAATATCCATAGAAAACATACCTGTTACAGGGGCTTCTATATCAATCATAGTTTTCTCTTGGCGTAACAATGCAGCTCCTTCATTGATGAGACGCAAGGCAGCGGCTTCTTCTATCCTACCTTCCAAAACAAAGTGTTGTTTAAGAACGTCTATTCGGGGTTTGTTAGTTTTTGGATCGAACACTTCATTCATTGTCAGTTTATGACTAGGGGGAAATGGAACACCTAGAAAAAAACAGAAAAGGTAGTTAATTTGACACATTCATTACGCAGTGTAAACCATGCAAAAAACAGATTTATTAAACTACTCTTTAAAGCTTTAGAAAAAACGATATGTGATGATACATGATGGAGCAAACTGTATATATTTGAAAAAAAACAACAAAAAACATTTATTTATTTTTTGCTTTTATTATTGTTATTATTATTTTTTTTTACTTGTACCTATGCGTGATGACAAGAAGATAACTTAGAAAAGACCAACATGTTTCCTTCCGTTAGCAAAAATGTTCTGCCGTTTTGTCCCTTGCTACCGTCAAATCATTTGAAACTGTTCGGACTAATGAGTCCTTGAAGCAATAAACCATCGGAAAACCGACATGGCACCTATAATTGTGATGTAGAAGATGACGTTTGTCTGGGAACCGTTGGACATGTATGACAATCTGGCAGCGGCTCTGGTATTCTGACGACACTTTACATACAGTAGGATAAACTGTTCTTCAATTGTGCCATTACTTAGATGATTTGGAAGCAAATATAGCATAATGTCTGTGTGCTACTTGATGTGGGGCTGCTTTTATTTTAACACCTTTTAATCTTTTCGATCCTTCGAAGGTGCAATGGCATGCTTATACCAAATCCTGACCCTGCACCTCATACCAAGGATCGAAGGTGCAATGGCATGCTTATACCAAATCCTGACCCTGCACCTCATACCAAGGATCGAAGGTGCAATGGCATGCTTATACCAAATCCTGACCTTGCACCTCATACCAAGGATCGAAGGTGCAATGGCATGCTTATACCAAATCCTGACCTTGCACCCCATACCAAGATTTGGGTAACAGCCTTTGTAATGATCAGATATCGATCATCTGCTGCACAACTCAGTACGCATGGAAGGAATGCATTTTTATTCTTGAGGAGTCATTTTGGTAATTTGTGGTTTAAAGAGCTAGTGTATATACACCTGCCATTCACATTTCTGGTGTAGGATACATATACAATTTTCGAAAGATACGATCCTGAATGATTGTCTGTTGGATTTAGCGCAAAGCTACTTGAGGACTAACTGCGATAGTCGTCCCTAATTTTCAAGTTATAGACTATGGGGAAGACAGCTAGTCAATACCATCCACCACCAACTCGTGGGCTTCTCTTGTTAGATCAAATAGTGGGATTTGACAATCATTCTTATAACACACTCATGGCCCCAAATGCAGATGGCGATTTTATTTTTATTTTTTGGTCGCGGTGACGAGACGCGAACCAAAGTTCGGTAAGTTCATTATTGATTGCATTACACCCAACCTTGAGTGATCTTAATGAATGATACTGTCATTGGGTAAGTCCACTAAATCTCATTTCATACCACTAACAATTATTTTCCTATACCTCTCCATTTTTAAATTATTTGCCCATCAGTACATCACATGGTAAATAGTTTGATCGCATGATAAGACCTTTATTTATCCTGGTAAAAAAAATTTCCCACATTTTTGTAACAGTTATACTTTAGTATTTACATTTTATGTGTAGTTTTATAATAAATACAGATAGAAAACAGACCTTTTTTCGGTACAGTAGTTCGCCAGTTATAAGTGGACACACACTCACACGCAGACCTTTGTAAAATAATGGCTTAAGACTTAGGTTTAAAACAAATAATAAAATAAGAACGTAATAACTACCAAAGTTACTACAAAGGAAGTTCTAGTTAAACAAAAAATAAGCGTCAACAATATATAGACATATTACTAGCTGAGTGTACCTTTTCAATACATACGGATGAAATAGGGGCTACAGATCCGAACGACGACGACCCCTCCCCTATTTCACTCTCCCAGATGCCATAAAAGTGCTATAGTTTAGTAGAGATCAATAAAATAGTATGGGTAGCACATTGAAGAAACCTCCCCCGGGAGTAACAAAACGGGATTGGCTTTTTTTGTGTGTTAAAGGTATCAGCTAGTAGACATATATTACGATCAAATTTACTCGCAAGCCACCTGAAACTATCCTACAATCAGCTATTTTTTGGTGTTAATATTTTAAAACGATTATACATAAAAAAATTTTATTTGTTCTTCTTACATTTAACACAACAAGACGAGCAAATCATCAGTATTCCAATAACTCTGAAAATAATCTGTACGTAAAACGGTTCCTTTATATACTTTGTCTCGAGTTTGTTGAAAGTCTAGTGGCCCTCTTCCTTTTTACTTAGTGCCTGATTTCGACAACACTTTGTTTTCCAGTAAAATTTAAATTGAATTTTATGGCCAATCAGTTTAACGAGAGTTGTTGAAGTGTCATAGCTATTGGTGGGTATAACTTATAGTCGTTTTAATGTATATATTTTCTGATTTTTATAATAACTTCTCCTTACAAATATGGGCCAACAAGCATAACCAGGTAGAACTTACAATCACTTATGATAATTTTATGTTTTTAAAACGCACGAGGAATTAAAGTAACCTAAGCAACGTTTTGCTCATTAATGGTTTGAAGACTGAAATTTTTCAATTGGAATCTTTTCTTTCTCTCTCTCAACCAACTGCAAATTTTAAGTCTTTACCCAATATCCAATGTTAGCTGACATACACATTCAACGCACGGGAAAAAACACAGGAACCTCAGAGGGTTAAAAAAGGGGTCAGATCCGCACGCCGACCTCCTTGGTCATTTCTTGGGGGACCTGAAGAATATATTCCAGGTTTGATGATAATTTTCATGTCCGCTAGCTAATAAAACTTGTTTGTTGGGACCTTCAGCTTCGTAATAAATAAGATTTCTAGCTCTCACTATTTGTGTCTCGGTGTTGTTGTTGTTTTACTTTTGTTACTAAGGCTAAGTGAAAAAAAACACACAAACATGTTTAGCGTCCTCTTCAGCTTTCTTTTTTCAGCCGCCTCCCCTATTTTTTGGCGATTTTTCCTTTTTTCGAATTATCGTTTATCGATCATACAAAGAAGAGATCTGAATAAAAAATGAGATGAATACAGTTGATTCATGTTATCCTATTTCTCTATTTGTCATAAATTCTGTATCGTTTTGATGAAAAAATTAAACAAAGAAGACTTCTGTTTGACATGGACCCTGTAAAAACAAACAACAATCACGAAAAAAGGGTGCAAACTTTATTTCATAGAGGTCATTTAGAAAAAAAGACCCTCTTTTTTTCGAAAACTTCGGACGCTATACGTTTTTTTTATACTTTTTTACTTGGCCTAATATCAGGCCTTTCTCATACGCGTTTTGTAGTAGAGGGACTGCAGAGAAGGTAACGAAAGAATAGTATTTTTCCGAGTTTTGTCTTTTAACCTAAAATAGATTCACTTCACATGCGTAAATAAAGCTTCTCGAAATACTAAGCCCACGCTGACATTAGATCTGCTCTTTTGTCTTTCACTTTGTAGCTTTGAAAATTTGAAGAAAATAAGAAGAGTATTGTTCGTTTTTGTGACGTAAGCATTATCATGATGAAAGTTCATCAAAATATATATAATTATATGGTATATATACAGTACTATGATATTAGAAGAATGGCATTCTTTTCATAGCAAGCTCTTATAAATTTAATTGTAGGGTTCCGTACATTGCTTTAGGCGTGGCGGGAAGTGTGCCAGTCTTTAGCTTGATTGCTTGTAAAATATAAGGCGTGCGCATGCATTTACATCAGGAAGAATTAGGTAACAAGGCAAAATACGGCTTTTTTTTTCGTTTTCCTCAGATGTGAAAAAAAAATTGGCAGTATCTCTATCTGTACACCTAAGCGAGACAGTGAGGCTATTTGTGGAATGGAAGACCTTGTAACAATTGTAACTCGACTACTGTTTTGCACGTGGCTAATCATTATCCAGCTGTATGTTCTCATCGCCAAGTGCATTAAGTGAGGAATGATTTAAGCCCAACAGAGTGATATTCGTTGAACACTGTAGCCTGTGTCGTCTTTTGTGGCTCACGTGTGAATATTTAGCACGCAAATTGGTGCACCTTTCATGGCTCACGTGTGAATATTTAGCACGTAAATTGGTGCACCTTTTATGCA
>NW_013665611.1:2140447-2141686 GCF_000517525.1 Limulus polyphemus
AGAAAAAAAAACTACTATTGTTATAAATAACACATTCAATTGAACTAAACTATGCATGACTATCTAAATATATTTTAAATAAATATGCGTATATCGTATATATACATATATATTATTCATACCTTCGGTGTATAGGATGCAAGCAGATTTTGACATCAAATTTTGGGGTGAATAAGTGCGTCTTATACACCGAAAAATACGGTACTTATTACTACTAATACCTTTAGCTACTATGTATGTAAATAACGCCACCTATGCTATATTAATGTAACTAAAAACATCATTCTAAATATATTTGCCGCCCCTCAATGGCACAGAGAGAAGTCTGCGGACTTAGAACGCTAGAAACCAGGTTTCGATATCCGTGGTGGGCAGAGCACATATAGCCCATTGTGTAGCTTTGTGCTCAAGTACAAACAACAACAATATATCTGCCTTTCTCTCTCACATTTAGTCTATGATACCGATATACAGTCTTAAAGATTATCTGAGCTTTAAAAGTTCAAACTGAGTGAAAACTATCAAAATATTATAACACTACTTTTAACACACACACATAAGCTAACGGATATATACTACTGATCAATACTATTAGCATATCCATCCATTCATAATTATGCTATAAACAAATAGAACATTTGTATAAACTTAAACACTATCAAACGTGCAGTTAGTTATACAATAACAACCCTAAACATGTATAACAGATTGTTGTACAAGTATTCACTTGTTTTCGAAATGGAATAACGGATATATACTACTGACCAATACTATTAGCATATCCATCTATTCATAATTATGCTATAAACAAATAGAACATATGTATAAACTTAAACACTATCAAACGTGTAGTTAGTTATACAATAACAACCCTAAACATGTATAACAGATTGTTGTACAAGTATTCACTTGTTTTCGAAATGGAATAACGGATATATACCACTGACCAATACTATTAGCATATCCATCTATTCATAATTATGCTATAAACAAATAGAACATATGTATAAACACTATCAACCGTGTAGTTAGTTATACAATAACAATCCTAAACATGTATAACAGATTTTCGAAAAGTTTAATTAGTGCCTCGTGTAACTTATTCATACTGCTACAATGCTAAACTGAATATACGTTGGATACTCAAGCCCTAAAAGTACCAATGATTCAATTAGTATCCTCAGACAATAGAGCAATATAAAAACTTCTGATTCAGATAAACACACATTGACAAGCGTA
>NW_013665611.1:2142474-2145212 GCF_000517525.1 Limulus polyphemus
AAATTAGGCAGTCACGTGGGAAGACCTCCAGAAAAATATCGTTGTATTTTTCATTATATACTACGATTCTCTAATCATTATTTTTTTATAATTAGATATTCGAGTGAAAAGGTGTTCAAAAACATTTCATTGCGTTTTCCAAATTTATTTGGATTCCCCAGTTGTTATTTTTATTAATTAGACATTCCTGTGGAAATGCATCCAGAAAAATATCATTGTGTTTCCCTATAAACACTAGGATGCTCCAGTTGTTAATATGCACTTCTGTGGGAAAGATGTATTTGTTATAACGCAAAATACACAATAAGCTATCATAGCTCTGTACACCACGGGAAATCGAACCCCGAATGTTAGGGTTGGAAAACCATAGACTTACTGCTGAGCAACTAGGAGACCCGTGGGAAAGCTTTCAGAAAGAATATCATATTTTGACGAGTAAACATTCGTGTGGGAAGGCTTTAAAACATATCGTTGTATTTTACACTTTTACACTTTACTTCTCCAATATGTACGTATTTTTTATTTTGTTTTGTTTTTGTGGTGGTGGTAGTTGTTTTTTGTTTTTGTTTTTTTTCAGTCAGCCATATCTGTAGTAAAGCTTTCAAGAGAGAGAGAGAAAACACCGTTGCGTTCACACTGGATTGGTTTTAATCGATAAGTTGTATAATCGAATTGTTCTTCGTAGAAGTTTAATTCAAACAGTCTTATTCTTCCTTACATGTGATGCTCATCTGAGCATAACTTCAAGAAAACTGGGAAGAAGAAGAAGAAGCTTCATTACCTATTGCACTAATCTGTTTGCTTGTTTCACGTTCTGAGCAAAATAATAAATATTAACATTAGAGGAATAACTAAATTGAAAATTAAGAATACAATATGCCCCCCAGTGGCACGGCAGTATGCATGCAGACTTACAACGCTAGAAACCGGGTTTCGATAACTGTGGTGGGCAGAGCACAGATAGCCCTTTGTGTAGCTTTGAGCTTAAGTACAAAAAACAAACAGAATACAAGATATGTTAACACTTCATCTGTTGACGAAAATAGGTTGTAATGAGAAAATATTAATCAGTGTTAACAAAAGACACTTATGTTAATTTGTAAAACTTGCAAACCCTTATGTTGACGATATTCAACGAAAGTACACATAATTTTACTACTAGTCTTTTTTTTTACTGTAAGATATAAAATTGAAATTTTCAAGAAAAAAAAAGGTATCATACCAATTAAAGTAATTATTTTCCGTAGCTCAAAGGTTACATATAGCCTGCACGAAACATTAATACACGTTCGGTTCAAGTAAATATATATATATATATATATATTTACAAAGTCACTGATGTAGCATGAATGAAATACGATACATTTCTATAAAGAAACACCTAGCTGCTGTAAACTGACACAATAGTCTCGAAATGTGCAAACAGAGCATTCTTGGCGGCATTCCTGATTTTCTTTGACGTTAAATAAAACTGAACAACTAGATGAATTACAAAGTAAGAACTTAAAGACAAAAAAAACAAACAAAAAAAAACATGGAACTATCTCATCCATGCTATATGTCATATGTATGTATATATGACTTAAATAAACACAACCTGTATAGATTGTGCTCGAACACTCAGCTCACTGGAGGACTCTTGAAACGAAACTCATTAAATAATGAACGACTATATATATATTATGACGACTTGAAGTCTACATGCAAAAGTAGCGTGTAGCAGGAACACAGATTATTAACGAATTTCTGACAATCCGAAATTAAATTCATTGAACATTACGACCGACTTAAACTCTGCATGCAAAAGTAGCATGTAAAAGGCCTGCGATGGTTTTATTGTCTTGAAATGTTTACATGTTCTACAGTACCTCCAGTGTGCTGAGTCTGAAAATATCCATTTTTCTCCATCACATACAGTCTTTTCACAAAACGTCATAACGCATCTAATTGATAGACAACAACACGTAGATTTGAGACTAAAAGACGTTGATTTCATACAAAAATCAGGATGAACGAGGGTGCTTATTCGTTTGACATCATTGTTCTTCCAAACATAATAATAAAAAATGTTCACTGTGGTAAACGAAATAATAATTTGATCTAAGTAAGAGTTATATTTTCTTCCCGGTTTGTAAAAAAATCTTTATGTGACAGAAAAAAATTAATATTATATTCGAAATCTGCGTAGCTGAATTATGGAAAATCCGTTATTAAAACCAAAACAACTTTTATGAACTTTAAATTCGCAGGCCTGTCTTATTAACGAATTTCTGATACTCCGAAACTGTTTAATACAACAAATCGCAAAAGTAGTAAATAAGTCTATCCTACTGCCATTTTATGAAAACTTGATAAACTTGTCAAACTGTAATATTACACACCCGGAATGAATAACAATACATTTCAGTAAGATTCATTAGTTTAACATAAAAAGAATAAAATGAAAAGCATTTTGGTTAAATGCACAATGTATCTAAGTATTTTCTTATCTCATAAACACAAAATAACTATCTGAAATCAGTCTTTCCATTAGAGATTCAGTTGTGTGACGGATTTATTATTATATATTTATTTAATATCGATGTTTTTTAATTAAATTTATGTTTACAAATGTACACAACTTATACAGTTAAATATGTATTGCGAAACTCTCGCCTATTATCTAAACTTGTAGAAGATTCTCGATTGTAAGATTGTTTGTTTTTGAATTTCGCGCAAAGCTACACGAGGGTTATCTG
>NW_013665611.1:2145832-2146720 GCF_000517525.1 Limulus polyphemus
AACAGCCCCACGGCTGAAAGGGCGAGCATGTTTGGTGTGACGGGGATTCGAACCCGCGACCCGCAGATTGCGAGTCGAGCACCTTAACCACCTGGCCATGCCGGGCCCATACTCACAAGTAATGGGTCTGTAAAATCAAAACCACATTTAACAAGATAATTACATATCGTTACGCTCAAGTCTGCTAACGATAACAATGTATACATTATGAGGTGCTTTCAGTAACAAAAACTGCAAAACCAGGCTTTCACGGTGTAAGATGATAAAGGTTAATTTATAAAAAAATATAAACCATTTTCATTTAAAATCTTCTAGTAAACTTTACCATATAAAATGAACCACTGTGATATTGGTATTTATTCACCATACACACGCTTGTCTGACGAACAATGTACCGAGTTTATTACTTCAACACAAATGTCGATTGCTGACAGTATCGTGCAACAGAACTTTCCATCAGAGGTGCATGCAGTGAGATCGCATCCATAGAACACGCCAAATAACGCAATGTTGAACAATTCTAATCTTACAATGAATTCATAACAATTTAAAGTTGTGCATGAGAATACATAATCAAAATATCTTCCTCCTATACAGTTTGATTGAAACACGGAATTTCAATTATACTCAAAATTTCGAAGCGACTGAAATAAAACCATTTATACAAATACTTCGGCATTAGATTTCTGACATGAAAGTGTGATAAACATAAAGCAAGCCAGTGTTTTGTGCGTAAAACCAAAGTCAATATTCATCAGCTTTGTTAGTGATGCAATAATGTCTGCAACGTACGTGAATCCTAAATATATATTTCATTGCTTTATGGGATGTCTTTATACAGCTGATTATCTTATATATATATATATATATATATGTGTGTGTGTGTGT
>NW_013665611.1:2147720-2150735 GCF_000517525.1 Limulus polyphemus
TATATATATATATATATATATATGTGTGTGTGTGTGTGTATATACACGTAGTAATTAAGTTATGTTTGCTCGACCCACAGAAATTGATCCTTATTATTTGAGTCTGAGCACTTATTTTAAATTACACAACAGGGCGATTCTCCAATTTAACCCACCCACCTACACGTTAAAACACATGTGGAACAAAGTCAAGGGGTAAAAATAGTTTCTGCCTTGCTTTGTACACATAATCAAAAATAATTAGACGACTTTCTGTCTCATTACTGAATTTTTTGTATACTAAAATACCATATCTAATGTTAACTCAGCTCAAAGCGCTATTTTTTGCAGAAACGCGTTAAAAATAATCACACAGACGCACTTACTGACCAGAAGTTAATAACTATACCACCAACGAGTGACAATTAATAACAAGAAGTACTTGTATTTAATAACAATGCCACCAACGAATGACCTTTAATAAAAACAATTACTTGCATTTAATAACAATGCCACCAACGAATGTTTTTTTTTTTAGTAACGAGAATTACTTGTATTTAATAACGATACCACCAACGAATGGCTTTCTTTGTAACCAGAAGTACTTGTATTTAATAATGATACCACCAACGAATGTTTTGAGTAACCAGAATTACTCATACTTAACAACTATACCACCAATGAATGTTTTTAAGTAACCAGAACTACTTGTATTTAATAGCGATACTACCAATGAATGGTTCTATTAACCAGAATTACTTTGTATTTAATAAAGATACCACCAACGAGTAGTTTTTAGTAACCAGAATTACTTGTATTTAATAGCGATACCACCAACGAATGGTTTTATCAACCAGAATTACTTTGTATTTAATAACGATACCCCCAACGAATGGTTTTAGTAACCAGAATTATTAATACTTAATAACTATACCACTAACGAATAGTTTTAAGTAACCAAAATTATTTGTATTTAATAACGATACCACCAACGAATGTTTTTTTAGTGACGAGAATTACTTGTAGTTAATAACGATACTGGTTACTAAAAACATTAGTTGGTGGTATTATTAAATACAGATAATTCTGGTTACTAAAACTACTCGTTGGTGGTATCGTTATTAAATACAAGTAATTCTGGTTACTAAAAACATTCGTTTGTTGGTAGTATCGTTATTAAATACAAGTAATTCTGGTTACTAAAAACCATTCGTTTGTTGGTAGTATCGTTATTAAATATAAGTAATTCTGGTCACTAAAAACCATTCGTTTGTTGGTAGTATCATTATTAAATACGAGTAATTCTGGTTACTAAAAACATTCGTTGGTGGTATCGTTATTAAATACAAGTAATTCTGGTTGCTAAAAAACATTCGTTTGTAGTATCGTTATTAACTATAAGTAATTCTGCTTACTAAGAAAACCATTCGTTGGTGGTATCGTTATTAATTACAAGTAGTTCTGGTTGCTAAAAACACATTCGTTGGTGGTATTGTTATTAAGTACAAGTAATTCTGGTTACTAAGAAAACCATTCGCTGGCGGAATTACTTATATTTGATAACGATACTACCAAAATGGTTTGTAGCAATCGGAATTACTCATATTTAGTAATGATACCACCAACGAATGTTTGTAAGGTGGATTACTTCGTGACTTGAAACTATCCTTGCCCACAAGTCATATAGTCTATAACTTATACGTAACACGCAAATTGTTGTGATGTATTTCTTCTCAACATCTGGAATAACAAAACTTTATTATATCATAAAAATCAATCACATTCACGTTTGTGCTATGTGTGTGTAATGAATGATGTTAAAAAAACTGCAACTCAGTAAAGTCACGTGTTATACTGCCATAGCGTGTGTGATGTAGGAACGTTTTTAGCTGTATAGGGTTCTAAGTAACTAAAGTACTATTTTATTAAATATTCAACTTAACAGTAAGTTTAATAAATTATATATATAAAAATGGTCAAGAAGAGATTGAGGCTATGTTACGTTTAGTCAGGATCCACTGACGACACAAAAGTTTTGTATTATAAAAAATAAGTTAAAATGAAAAGAAACGCTATAGCAACTTATATATAAAAAAAGCTAGCCTTAAATGAACTATAGTTATGAATTTACGTGATTTATATATCCTTATTGTTGCGTGATGTTATACGCACATGTTCGGCCACGTACCGTCTACACGCATTTTATCAATTTCATTGATTAAATGTTCCTGAAACAACGGAGTTCATACACATGTCAATGAACTCGAGTCTCCAAATACCACATAGGGACCGCACAACGACTTTTATGAAGTACATATACGAACAGAAAGGGTGTGAGAAAGAATCTATGGCTTTCACTCTTCTCTCATGATATGCATACAGACAACCTACACTTACAACTATGGCATAACTTACAATGTTACGGATTTTGCATCGGAAGAATTCTGTAGCAAAACATGATACGTGTTAACATGACATCATGGAAATTTCTATGTCATTGAGCATCCAAAACCATCATTTCTGTTTGTTTTTATCACAGATAACTAGTGTTTAAGGATTGTGTTATTATAACGGATACAAAGCTTAAACAAGAGGGAATCCTCAATAGCCGCGTCAGTTGAAATTCTTTTAGGCAGGATTAGTGTGAATTAATCTAGGAGACCTCACCCCCCTTTATTAGTTATATTGTTGTGCTCCAGCAATACCAAGCGTGGGGCGCACGTATACCCGATTCGATTTTATTACTCTTCACGATCTCTACCGGCCTACCCTCAAATAAAAATTGGCAGGATTAGAGTAAATTAATTTATAAGACCTTGGGCACGGTCAAATACATCACTCGAAACGGTTTGACCTCCTGAGTCCAAAACTGTAATCAGATCTCAAATCGATCAAGAGTTGACGGAGTTATGAGCGTAAAGTTTGTACTTGAAAAGAAAAAGAAAAAACTCAGATCCGCACCTAAAAATCAAATACCTAAAAGCCACGTGACTCTCTATCGAATCACCTGTTTTCTATTTCTTAATGGATGTTTTT
>NW_013665611.1:2151415-2159727 GCF_000517525.1 Limulus polyphemus
ATTTGACTGCCACTCTTATAATGCATACAATCCACAAAATGCGAAACGCGAATTCTTTATTATTATCATTTGGAGGGTCGGTAACGTGACGCGAACTGTGAAACCTCTGGTCCATGGTCTAGCATGCAAGCCACTGAGTCACGCACAGTCCTACGCGTTAGTAAAACAGTCTTTAGGTTTAGGCTCATAATATAATCCGCACGTAATATTTATTTACGCGAAGTACAGTATACGTATGAAAGTGAAAACTCCCAGGCAATGAAATTCAACACTATCAAACGTTAAATCATAATTCATCACGAAACTTTAGCTTTGGCATGACACATCCTGTTGTTATTATAACTATATCTTACGTAACAAGCAAGACACTGAAATGCAAAATCAGTTGCATTTCAAAAAATGGCTAATATTCAATGAGAGTTCCAAAATGTTATTCATTACCTTTCAAATAACCTCTCAGCGGTTGACAAATGTAAATAAAATATAATCAGTAGCATGCAAAAATAATATATATATTGGAATAGATAAAACAATACATTATAACAATACATAAGTACATGTCAGTTAATAACGCATACTGTATGGGTCCTCCTAAAATAGTACTTAAAGTGAATATTGTATTTTTTTTATTGCTTGCTGTAAGAATATTCTCACAGAAAATAAAAGTTGAAATGATATATCAAAAACTCAGAAATACTTTTACATTTCTATTATATTAATTTGCAATAAATTAAGGAAAACAAAGACAACTGTACCATCCTCGAATCATTTATTGGTACCATGGTTTTGCCAGTAAAGGTGAGCAAATGGTATAGTAATAAATGAAATATTTATGAAACATACAACTGTTTTTGTTTTACTCAATTCTATAATTACTAAGTTTCACAAACAGTTTCAAGTATTAATTACATAAATATGTAATGATATAATTTCAAGAAACATTGTGTGTTTTGAGTTCAGTAAGTTACATTTGAAGAGCCATGTGAGAGTGATTTTTCCAAACGCCAAAAATGGTTATCAAGATTGGAAGAGCATGTATCATGAACAGTATTTGTATCGATTTTAAAGGTACACTTATTTTTGTTTTGAAAATTTACTTTAGAGTCAGCTTAATGATCATCAAATTGTTGTAAACTATCTTGGTGTATGTTTTAGAATAGTTCTGCATTCCATAGGTGTTGCTAAAATTAGGTTTCTGACTGTGCATGAACCAAATGTGATGCAGTAGGTCCTTGACAGTAAAGGTAAAAGTGCTGAAATACATACAGAAAGATGCTTGAGCTTTATCATTCAGCAAAGGAAAAACAACTCTTAACAAGATCTTGAGCTACATAAATCTGTTATAAAATACCAATCTCAAACATAAATTACAAAATGTCTTGATATAATATTACAAATCATTGTGCTTATTTTTTTTAAATAATAACACTCTATCCCCAAGAACCTATACACAAACGTTTAGGGCCTAGTGTTTTATTCACAACACTGACAGTATTTGGCAAGAAACATTCATGTTGAACTGACAATTCAGAGAACTAGAAAAGGTGAAGTGTAGGGAATTACATGATACAAAAAAAAAACATTGTTTGATCAAATAAATCAATATTTTAAACAGAAACAACTTTAGTAACACCACAAATCTTTAAATATACAATATTTATACATAAGTTTAATGATTATTATAAGTTATAATAAGTTAATAGTGTCCATTAACCTGGAACGGAATTATATGTTGGTACTTTTTTTTAAGTAATCTTATTTCCATGAACTGTAGAATGATTGAAACAGTTGATAAGATATCTGCATTTGTTTTGCAAATAAGCAATAAAACAAAAGGAAAATTGTGCATCTCTGAACTTTTGAGTAGGCCTAACCATTATATACTGTACATGGAAAGCTAACTACCTTTGTTTATTCCTGATGTTCCCAGTTTGTTTATGAAAAATTAAAAACATTCAAATATTTTATTTCAACATTTTTTTAGGTGAAAGATCAAGAATTTAATGACTTCATAGATATACTTTATTCAAGTTTGTTGTGTGGCAAGATGATAATGAAAGCAATTAAGATGAGCTTCTATGTTTTTAACATAAAAACTATTAAACTGTGGGCTTATGAATGAAAAATGTAATTATTCATATTTGTGTCTTTTGATTATTTATTGATGTCGCAAGAAACAGGACCGCCACTAATAATCCTTCTGTTTTTAGTGTGTTTGTATGAAATGAATAATGTAATTTTAAAGTTGTGGTAGAATATTACAAATTTTTTTAAATTAAGTGTAACATCTTAATGATTATGGCATATTTATTATTTAAATGCAAAGAATTTCTTGTCTTAATAATGCTTAATCATACAACTGTTTTCTGTTTTAGTAATACATAGAAGTTTTGTAAAACCAGTTGAATAAATTTTTCATATATAAAACACTCAAATTTGGAAAATAATTCAAAATGTATTGATTTTCAAACATGCTTCCTATACAACATTTTTCCCTTGGGCTTTAAAACTTTTATTGCTTTTTTTTGTTTTTTCTTGGGGGAGGGGGGCAGGCAGATTCCTCTACATCTTTGGAAGAAAAAGATTTAAGAGGAACAATGCAAGTTATACAAACATATAATGTCAGTAAAGTTAACACTAACAAGGCTAGAATGCAGAAGCAAATATTTATTCAATAAAGTTTTAAGAACCATTCAGGAACTTGTAACTAAATGAGGTAAATTGTAATGAATGGTAAACAGTGACTGGTTTGACTAGTAAGAAAATATTTAGCTATGTTTAAATAAGATACATTACTATGAATCATGTATGCAAGTGGTGATTAAACATGCAAAAGTTCACATTCTAAATGCATTATTGAATATTTCAAGGTAAAGTAACAGTACTTTTAAATGTTTTCATACCTAACCATCTGTAATTTATTATTTTTTGTTAAATACTGTACTTTTATACAATAAGAGAAATTCAAATAACTTCTAAGTTAGTAATTAATAAAGGATGTTATCCTTGAAACTGGCATCCTCACTGCACCTTTTTAACTTCATGTTGCCACCAAGTTAGAACTTAGAAGTTTATGTTGCAAGATGGAACATGATGGTAGTAGCAGCTCTGCTTCCACCAGAAAAACCTTAAACTTTACAGGGTATAGATTTATACCCTTGGAGGAATACTTAATATCATAGGCCTTAGAGGAACAATATAATTTGTACACCCTTAGAAGAGTATTAAGGTTGTTACTCCACAGTGTTGTAAATGTACTCCCGAATTCTAGCATTTTAAGTCTGCAGACATACCACTGTGCCCCTGGGGGGTGGGGTATATATATGTATATATATAATACTCTTACAAAGTGGACTAACATGCTTTACATTACACAGATAGTCAATCACTGTTCTGTACTGATGGTTCCATTCTTGGCAGCTGATCATGATTTGCAACAGTTCTTCAAACTTATTACACCTGGTACCATCTAGTTTGACGAAGCAACTGAATTTCCACAAATGTTTTCTTCTTTGCACTATTTTATGTATCCAGTGATGCTATCTTTAGATCCTAAGATTCATGATTAACAGTAATAAATTATCCTTTTTTTTTAACCTCTTCTCTAGCCAACATTCAGTTTTATATTATCATCGTACTCATAGTGCAGGTACTGTATTTTAGCGTATGAAGTCACTGGTTATGGTTGAAATGTCGCAGTAAACTCTCATTTCACTTGGGGGAAAAAAAAAAACACGAAGAAACTTTAAAGAATGTCAGCGACGTCGGTTGGTTGGTTACTCTGTTCTTACATCCAACCATGTAGATGTAAATGCAACATGACCTTTTATTTGCCATATTCATAGCCATGAAGCATTAGAATAGTCCAGAAAAATTATTTCACACAGGTAATGTCGAAAATGTATACATATTACTTAATACTTATTCGAAATTGTTAGCATTGAGCTATAAAATAAAATAAAAACTTATTATATTTACACTGTTGTTTACTAACGCAGAGAAACGAAACAAAAATCGGTACAAGCACATATAACAATTGCATACAAATAGGTTTCTTTAAATCGAAACCACCAGAGCAAACAAAAGATCGGATCTATTAAAGCATGCCTTTCATCACAAAGGTTAAGTACTTTAAGATACTATTCTAGAGAAGGACTGATCTTGTGAGAGATTAAGGTAAAAGCAATCGCGTAATAAATATTTTAGGAATCACCAGAAAAGATGTAATTCGTTAATAACAGCAAAACATAGGTATAACTTAACTATCTGAAGCCTCTTTCCTATTTGTCAGTTGTTAATCTTCCTATGTATCTCCCAGATTCCAAAACTCCATTTCAATCCTATAAGACCAACTCTTCTGACTAGTAAACAACAAGACTTGTCAAGCGTAGCTTCAGTAGAGAATTGAAATACGAAAAAACACATGTCTACAGTAAAACAAATCTTTCATGAAGCTATTTGGCTGGCTTCTACCAATAAATAAATTATTTGCGAGATTACTGAACAACTACACATGCTGAACTAATGGCTTAAGAAGACACCATATATATACCATGAATGGGTAAGTATGTAGTGGATATATCAAGGTTACTGTAATCGAACTTATTTCAGCCCCACTAAATATATACTTTAGTATATGTCTGTTCGCTAAGATAACATTAATTAATTAATTTAACGGAGAAACATTTTGGAAACAAGATTAACTCAAATGGTTAACAGTCTTAATGAGCTTACAGAATAAATGAACCTAGGTCTAGGTTCCTGAAGATGATACAGAAACGTCGTAACATGTAGGCTGTTTTTTTGTAACGGATGTCGTTAACGGCTTCAACATGTTTTGTGTGCAGAAAAAACGTTGTATCTTAATTATTTATTTGTTTTTAACTATAATAAAAGCGCCAATCATTTTCATTATAACTGTAGATATAATAGTAATATTATCCCATAAGAATAATTAATTATGTTGACTTGTTCTTATTAGAACTATTTTCAAGTTAGTCCACTAAAACAGGAAATTCATGTTTTCACTCAGTCACTGCATTTATGTTAAACCGTCTCACTTTTTGGCTAGAATTCAATAGTTGTAACTTTAACGGAAGCTACAAGTGCAGTCATCACATGGCCACCTGTGCTTTTATATATATATATATATATATATTATGCTGGTGTGGAACTATCTGAATGGTTGGATAGCCTACGACTGTAATCTGGTGCAATTCATTTTTATACAGTACAAGGGGAGCATTCCCATAATATTTCCATTTTATTCACTGTTTCCGTAATTATTTCCAATACGTTTGTAAGAAGATTGCATTAATTTACTCTAGCTTTTTATTCAACTATACTGCACTGAAAATTTAATTTCCTGATGTAGCCATCTTTTTTTTTTTTTCTCGGTACAGTTTTCTACAGTAGAATACGAAGACGATGCTCAGAACCAATTAATTGTTCCCAATTTTTATTATGTTCAATACTAGCTGAGTACCCGTCCGTTAGATGGGTAAAGTAAAAACTTGTTTGTAATAAAGGATTCGAACCAGCGACCGACCCGTAGATTGCGAGTCGAGCGCCTTAACCACCTGACCATGCCGGGCTAGGAAACATAAAATGAATAGAACAGATATGAAATGACAGATATACAACCTTGTATTTTTTTTCCAGATACACACTTTGCTTTATGTAGTAGATTTTGTAATAATTATATGCCGTGGTACATCAATATGATAACTTCGCGGTTTTTGAACTTTAGAAATAGAAATATTTAAAATCACTCACAAAATCCGAAGCTTTCCTTTTATAAATATTTATACAGGGACACTTAAAAGAAATACCTCCAAAAACGCATATATAGAATATTTATTTTCCGACAACAGTTTTTATCCTGGTAATGGATGTAGTGGCTTGATACAAACGTAAATGAAAATGGAATAGGTTATAGTTCAACTCAAAATTATTTATTTCATCGCCGAAATTGCTTCTACTACAGCTCCGGCTTTGACTAAAAATATATATAAGGTACATTACATTTATGATACATCAAATACTATTATTTTGGGGCTATTCTATGTAACTACAACATCGTAAAAACGATATCACATAACACGGAAAGGTGTGTTAGTAAGAATTGAAGTTTCCATGAAGATGCACGAATCTAACAGGCCTTCAAGATAATAGTGTAAAATAAAACGTACGAGTCTAAAGCATTTAATCATATCAATAATATTATTAAAGCGTCTATTTGTGTGTATGTGTGTGTCTCTCTCTCTCTCTATATATATATATACACACACACACACACACAATAGCATTACTCATACGACGCTTCCCAATCATTTCAACAGTAACTCAGCACCACGATATCCAAAAAAAAAAAAATTTCATATTACCACTTCCTAGTATGAGGTTCATATTTTATAAAATTGGAACATCATATCAACGTATTCGAGGGAAATAAATACTGGTAACCGTTGTCGCCTATACTTTTAAGATGCTATACCACTTCAACAAGCTGATACACGGTTCAACATAACATTTCCAAGGAGTAGAGAGCATGTTCTCAGTGGAATTCTAAGATGCTTAAAGAGGTCGCTTAAGTAGCTTTATTCCTTAGTTGTGTTTATTCCAATCTCCGAGTCCAACAAAGTGGCATCACTAATATCTAACTAAAGCGTGGAACAAATCGTAAAATAACTTGGATCATAAAAGTAAACCATAACATATGTTGTGTGTGTGCCATTACGTAGACGCATATTTTAATGTTTTAATTATATATATATATCGACACATTCCCACAAAATATAATTTTCATACACAATAAAAAACTGAGTTATACGAGCAGTATACATCTCGTGGTTCTGAAAATAATGTTTTCTATATTGCGAAACTTATTGCAAGTACAACAAAAACTAGAAAAGCCAGATGTTACAATAAATAGAAAATATGGTGCGACCTTTCTGTTTGTCTTGGTGTATAAGTAGAACTTAGCCCGTGAACCGCACCTGGTAATACGCATTATTGATCCCTTTTATAGCTGCCTAATATAAAATCGGTACACCAATATTCCAAACTGAAAAGTGTAAAATGTGAAAATCTCTTTCACTCCCCCGCATGTTTGAGACAAAGAAAATCAAAGGTTTACGTACAGTGCATGTTTCAATGTATGCCTTCAACATACATGTATTTGTTTTATTTAATATTTCAATTATTATTATTTTAAAGTACATATGCACGGATATGCGGGTTTGTTTGTTTGTTTTTGTAGTTGTTTTTTTCATCAACGAAGTAGTTATTAAGCCGGAATCTTAAAAACGAGGCCAGGAGTTAACATTTCATTTTGTGATGGTTTTGAGCTGAGAAACGTTACTTAACGTTCTTTTAATCCTCTGACAAATGCACGAGTTACTCCGGGAATAACCTTGCAGTGATTACCAGCTCACATGTACCATATAACACCTTTTTTATCGAATGTTTACACTTGAACCACTCAACGGTATACTGTTTATGATGTTTTCTACAGATTAGCAAAGTCATATCCAATATGTCAGCTGGTTGCGTGTAAACCAACAAGTGTTATTCCCTGATTAACATGGCATCCTCAAAGAATGAAGTCTGGACTTCTTCCAGAAAACATCATGGTTATGTTATGTGTAGCAACATAAAGAGATAGAGAGATATTTCTTTGGTTTTGTTGTTAAGAGCTGAATGATTGTATTTTTATAGTTATTAACTAGACGTGTTGATTTCCCAGAAAATGTTCACCCTTTTTTAATTTCTAATTTGAATTTATTATTGGATATTATAATAGACAAACACCTAAAAGTATTACCTGTAATAAGTAATATCAATGATACCTACGTATTTAATACCAGTAACTTCTTTATTGGGGAATTTGGTTTACATGGTATTACAATTTATAAAATAAATACAATATACTTTACAGTTTATGGTTAAGTTTTTAAAAATACTCTTTGTTTTTCATTGCACTTTTTAGTATTTAACTATTTATAAAACTAATAAATGGTTTAAATTACTAACACTAATTGGTCGTGATATTACAAAACCTTAAAAACTGCAGCATTACAATATACTTTACAGTTTATGGTTAAGTTTTTAAAAATACTCTTTGTTTTTCATTGCACTTTTTAGTATTTAACTATTTATAAAACTAATAAATGGTTTAAATTACTAACTCTTATTGGTCGTGATATTACAAAACCTTAAAACCTGAAGCATTATATTAAGTATACATATACTCCTAAAATACCAGCACGTTTTCCGAAACAAACACTCGGCACGAGAGATTTTAACTCTCG